>NW_024582715.1:333930-364990 GCF_018398535.1 Haplochromis burtoni
AAAAAAAAAGTGCAAGAGAGATTGTGAGAGAAAGAAAAAAACAAAACCCACGGCTCGCAATAAGGAGCCGGCTCGCGTCGTTCACATCAAAGATCCGGCTCTAAGAGCCATTTCGTTCGCGATCGACACATCACTACTATAATTCATTCTTGTAAGGTTTCTGGATTCTCCTTTCACAGTACTTAAACTGTGTGATGCCTTTCACACATCAACTCAACAGCCTACTGATGGGTTTTGACATGCAGGTAGAGACGCTTTCAGTTAGTACACAAACTAAATGTCAGAATGCAAAGAGAAATCAGAAAAATGACAGCAGGGGACTGAGGTTCCAGCTAGATTTTTCTTCAGTGAATAAAAACTTTTTTATAAATAACAAAAAAGCTGTCTGTGCTGACATTTTAATTACATATTCAGCAACCAAGGAGACCTTTTGTTGAAGTAGTTGGTTTATTTCTTTATACAAGGTCTGTTTTGATTGCCTCTTCATTCTGTTTTATTCTTCTATGAACAGTCTTCAGTATCTAAAGCCTATCTAAGACCCACTTTACATAACTACTTCATGCATCCTACACAGATCAGACAACTCTTAAATTCTAAAAAAAAGTGTGAAGTAATTCAAGAGGACCCTGACTGTTCAAGTCAACTTGGAAAGTGGTTTAAGGTGCAGTTGTGTAACCTCTTAACGTCCTCCAAGTCACTGGCAACCCATCTAGGGTCAGGTTTATGATTAGGTTCAGAATTTGGATTTTTTTTTTTTTTATCACTTTTTATACATTTTTCATTTGTTTGGAACAGACAGAAAAATAACCTCTAGTAGTTTCTTCATTATTTCTGTTCAACATGTTGCTTAAAAGCTTGACCTGTTGGTTGCTGAACTGTGCATATCTTCTCTCTGTTACATAGCACATATTCTCAGTATTCGCAAGTGTAACTATGTCAGTGTTCTGTAGAAACACTGACAGCACTTCAGTCTTGAGTCGTTACAGATCATCTCCTGCACCGCTCATTTATTCATCATGCACAGCAGTTGCTTACATCGATTACCTGCTTTGCTTTAGAGCCTTTGTTTGCATGTCAGTCAGTTGAAGTTACAAGCTCATTTAGCTTTTCTCAATTTGATCAAGCCATTCCCATCCCAGGATATGAAATACTGGCTTTGTTTCAGAAACTGTTGGCACAGATACACACAAAGTATCCTTTGTTACGTGTTTTGATGCATGCTCAATCATCCAGGTAAGTAAATCCGATAAGTTTCATTATGTTCATCTGGACGTAGCGTTTCAATGGGAGAAAATTCTTCTGTCTCAGCTGACTGCAGGTTTCTCCAAACTTATAAACAGTACCTTTGCAGAATCACTGAAACCAGCCCACTGCATGAGCAATAGAGTGTGGGCTCTGTTTCTTGATCACTAATATGCAAACTGTCATGACCATTGATCAACAACTACTGATCAAATACCATGATTACTATTCACAGATTTGGGGAATGGCTGCAATCACTCTTTGATCAGTGGTTGTTGGTCATTGGTTATGACAATTTGTGCACTCTGTGCAAAAAATTTGTTTCCATGCAAAATCACCATCTGATTTATAAAACGTGCATATTGGCCCATTTTGTTCTTACCGCCATGCATCATAAGTTAGTCAATCAGAATCATTTGGAACCAAAAGCCTACATACTATCTGCATACTGTCTTTCCCCAGTTTCTATCTCGTGATAAAGAGACAGCAATCTGCATCCTCCCACTGAGGTGGCTGTAGTTCAGGTAGTAGAGCAGGTCACCTACTATCCTTGGGCAAGATACAAACCCCAAGTATGAATGTGTGTAAATGCTAGATAGAAGCACTAAGACAGAAAAAAGTTCTTGTGCAAATGGATGAATGAGGCAAGCTGTGTAAAGCCCTTTGAGCGCTCAGAGTAGAAAAGTGCTATAGAAGAGCCAGGCTATTTACCATTACCATTTACCTATAGTTATGACCTTTGGTTGGTGGCCAAAATGAGACTGCGGAAACAAGCGGTCTAAATGAGCTCCTTCCCAGGAATGACTTCGTTGTCCCTTAGCGATAGTACTTTGCTTTCTTTAAAATCCTTTTCTGTAATTCTGAATACTTTGCGCTTATGGTGTTTTGGAAAACTGTAACTTATGACAGACAGCAATAATAACACATTTACATCCTTCATATGGTCTTTGGGTCAAATTGACCCGCATACACAGAGACACACAAAAACATGCCCACACACACATACACAAACATACAAACAAATAATGTTGATAATTATAATTATTATAATCAAAGCAGAGCAAAGCTTTTTGCTCTTACTTTCCAATACTCTTTACTTTAATTATCTTTAATTATTCTGGATGTAGGGGGGGGATGTATTTTCAGTGACAATTAAAAGAATGTGGGCATCACGCACCTGTATGCCTATTTTGCAATGCTCATCCTTGCTGGTGTCTACAGGTCAAGAGGGGCATTGACTGAATTTCTGTGGGATTCTGCGACAGAAAGAGAATTTTTAGAGCTATGATGTCTCTGAAGAGCTTTCATGTATTCTCAAGGATCATCAGATTTGATTACCGGGAATCAAGAGCTATTAGAGGGCAGGAGCAGTCTACACTGTGTGGGATCAGTGGGTGGACAAGCTTCCCCATCTTTATGACACTGGGCACTGTGTAACTATAGAAAAGTGGTTTGTGGGGTTCAGAAGCTGCTGCACTTATAGGCAGTATACGGCCGTATGTACATTTTTACAGTGAAGGAGAAGCTGCTGAAAGAAACCAGGCGACACAGGTAGTGCTAGATCGGCATCGCACTTGTGTTGTTACCAGTGTTGGGCAAGTTACTTTGAAAAAGTAATTAATTATAGTTACTAGTTACTTCTTCAAAAAAGTAACGGAGTTAGTAACTGAGTTACAAGATTCTAAAATTAATTAATTACATGAAAAGTAACTATTGTATTTTAACCCTCTGGGGTCCAGGTCATAATTGGCCATTTTTAACTACTTTTGATGTTTCCTCTACATTTCACCTTTAAAAACGTTTTACTTTGCCTTGTTTGGTATCATCAGCACAACCTCACGTGTCTGAATTTACAGTTATGTTTTCATTTTGACATACTGTATTAACACAATTGATCTAAAATCAGACAAAAAACATAAAATCCGAGTAGAAAAAGTTATATTTTTTACTGTAGCAACAACAAACATGTTTATTGAATCATATTTCATAACTTTAAATGCAAATATAAATTGTCAATTTTAAAATCATATGCACAAATTTGGCAAAAAACAAAGTTATTTGCAGCCATTTACCCTTTACCCTCTTTTAATAACCATTTCAAACTGTTTACATAACAATCAGGTGTTTTGCATTCAATAAGATGCCACACAAATTATTTGTGCCACTCCAAAATAATAATTTCTGTGCTCAGTAAAGGAGAACATCACAGCCTGATACCTGCAGGTCTGACAGCAGCCGGTGTTTCACTGCTCCTGTTTTTTACCTGGAGACAGCAGCCGCCTCATTGTTCTAACACACAACACAAAAATATCCACAACAATACACACTAACTACACACTCCAAACATGCTAAACACAGATCACAGATCTCTCACATCTCAAAACTCGCTGTCTCTCTTTTTTTGCTGTCTTTCTTTCTCTGTCTCGCTCTCTCTCTCTCTCTCTCTCTCTCTCTCGTGGTCACTCCTAAAACTTCCCCTCTTCCTAAACATCCAAATTTCATGTTGCCATATGATTTTTGATTGGTCGACGTGGTGCATTTTTCCACCAACACGAACGGGCTGTTTTTTGTTTTATTTTTTGGTCATAAGCAGAGAGCGCTCGCTGCGCTGTCCTTAGACAGTAAACGTGACGAAACTGTTGAGGAAAAAAACGCCGCGTATATATTGTTTATCATGACTCTGGTTTTACGTGGCCTACCAACACAATTTCAAAAACTGGTATATATCACCTTGTTGCTTTGTCATCTTGAAGTGGACATGTGGCTTACCCCGACTACTTTATTCTTCCTCAGTCAAACAGCAGCACTCATGCGATTGTTTTGCTCCCTTAGCTCCAGGTGTTGTGCCAAAAAGTGATCCGTCAGCCAGAAAGTGATTGCCGTCCGCAGGAGCGCCCGCAGCTGCTTAAAGCTGTAGCGTCCAGATTACTTACAGCTACGTCCGTGCAGCTTACTTGTAACGCCGTTATTCCCATCACTGGTTGTTACTTGTGTTCTGGTAGAGACTGAACACAATCATTAAACATATAAGTTTTCTCTACTGTTTGAAACTGACATAAATACAATACGTGTTGAGAGCTTATGAACTAAAATTTTAGTTCGGACTTGTTTTAAAACCCCAAATATGTCCCAGGTCAATATGACCCAAATCTTTACATGAGCCAAGGTGTTTGTATGTGACGATTTTCTCCTGCCTCCTCCAAAAGTCCACAGGCATGAATGCACAGAAGAACATGTAAACAGTTTTTACATTCCTGACCTGACACATCTGTAGGGTTGTTGCAGGTTGTCATAATATTCCAACTCTAATAAATATAGGCTGTAGCAATGGACTGAGCAGTCTTCGGTTTGTTTATTTGTTTTTTATGTGCTAATGTCTTTTTTAAAATTCTGTTACAGTCTGCCTATAGTCCCCTGGCTGCACTTTAAGAACACTAGCTGTAAAGCTATTAGCTTATTAGCTGACCCAAACAATCCCAGCAAAAATGTCCAAAACATCCTTGTCCAAACACATTAAATACTGGCATTTCAATGAACAAAAAGCAAAAGGCTTCCAATTAATTCCACAAGACTCCTTTTCTTATTGTCTTGTCTGCTGCTCTTGCTTGCTTGGTGACCTGTGGAGCCTCTGACAAGCAACTACAAAATCTACCTTGATACGATCAGTTCTATTCAGACAACACCCTGTCTGATGGCCTCAGCTGACTCCCACTTCTGCAATATTTATCTCAGTGGAACCTATTTGCCATTCATTTTGATCTTGAAAGACATAGTAATAAATAAATATATGCAGTGGAACAGTGCGTAATGCAAAAAGAGCGGGTGGCATGGAGCCTGAACCCCACTCAAAGGGTACTTGAAGCAGATGAGATAATAGAGTGAGCAGAGACTGCATGCATGCGCACGCGCGCACACACACACACACACACACACACACACACACACACACACACACACACACATTAATGCAGAGTTTTGGTGGCCTGTAGCATCTTTAGTGGCTTATGCAGCACAGGATCGACCACATGCTGTGTGTTAGAGCCCTTTTAATGGAGGAAGATCAAAGACACAAACCCACAGATACACACACACAAACACACACACACAGAGAAATCTGCTTCACATTCTCCTAACTAAGCTCCACATGAGAGAAATTAAGAAAAAGTTAATTTTCCATGCCATTTAACATGCATTGTATTTGAAGCTGCATGATCTTAAGGTCACAGACTATTTGGAGTAAGTACTTGAATAGGATTTTATATCACGATCTTTACATTTCTGCGTACTTTAAATGTCTATTCCAGCAGTTATTTACTGTGTGAGATTGCTACATGATTAATGCTCACTTTTTTCTGTCACAGCCATAGAGTGGTTTTTATCCAGTCACAGCTTTGTAACCCAAAATACTGGGGTTCATGTTTTCACCTCACGTTTATGCAGGACTTAAAGTTCTGTAATTCTGACCAGTGGCTCTTTTATTTTTGACCTTACTTAATAATATTGTAAATAATGATCCCACAGCTAGACTATAGGTGTATGATAATCAATTACACATTCAAGCTATGTACACATCCAAGAAGGCTATTTTTTTAATAAGGGAGAAAAAACTAAACTAAAAACCAAAACAAAATATTTGAAAACAATAAGCAAGCCTGGCTTCATTTTTATCTCTGTTTTGTATTTTTCTTGACACAAATAAAGACTGTGCACTGTTAAATTTCCTACCTAATATTACACAAATACTTTAACTTGATTGATCGTTATTGTGGGAATTTCTGAATGAAGACATGAGCAACATTAATATAGAAGTGACCAATATCTAAATGACAGAATGCATCCATCCATCCATTCTCTCACACTTATGCTTTTCAGAGTGGCTGGGGGAGGGCTCTGGAGCCTAATCTAGCTACCACAGTGTGATAGGCGGGGTGACCCTGGACAGGTCACCAGCCTGTCACTGTCTGAATGCAACTACTTTAAAACAGGGGCCACATTTGTTAGGGAGGATTTATTTACTGTTGAGTGCAATGTTTAAATAAGTTCTTTAAAAAGCAAAATATTATATATTTAATATGAAGGCAAAATGAGCAGACAGTAAAAACATGTTGGCTGTGTTAGTTCAGTGAGAGAGTTATTTGTAATATATATATATATATATATATATAGATATAGATATAGATATAGATATAGATATATATGTATGTGTATGTGTATGTGTACTGCCTCTGCTATGGTTGGGCAGTCAGCTAAACTCCTTCCCCACATCAAGACTCTGACGACACGATTCCCGGTTCACAGGTTTATTGAAACAGGGAAAGGTGAGACTGTAACAAACAGTACAAGGCATAATCACTGTACTTATTCACCATGTACATATATAACAATGAAAATATATTAACCCAGTTTTTTAATATGTCAACATGCAATGTTCATATGAATTACTTCCCTTTTTAAGTCAAATACAAACATCAAATTATGATTTTAACAACTCTTACTATAATGAATGCCTCCAATTCGTTTGTCATTCCCCTTTAACTAGCTCCATAAGCGGTTGCTAGCTTAAACTGCATAAGATTGGTTTCATCATTAAACTTACAGAAAAATGAACTTACTTGAAAGAAAGTGGTCTATACATGCACATAAAATATAAAACAAGTCTATACATACCCACAATGCTACCAAAGGCATAGGATGTATGTGGATGCCACTGGATTTATCTGGCTATGGCCACCATGCTGCACATGCCTTCTCCTTAATTCACAGACTTACTTCCTGTTTACCAACGACATCATGTCCTATTACAGACTACAGGTTTTAAGGTGGCACCAGAGAGTTACAATTGCATATTTAAACATTTACCAAATCCATGAAAACAGTCTACCTTAAAAACTTTTGATATCAGAACGATATATATATATATATATATATATATCGCTAGTAGTTTAGAACTAACGTGTACACTTATATCTGCATTTTTATTTTGTTAAATATGAACAAAATGGTAGCAGTAGTGTGGCCACAAAGAGCAGACCGGTTTGTTTATCTGGTAGTTCAATGAAAGGCTTCAGTTAGTTAAGAGTGAGAAAAAAAAACTGTGTTCACATTTACAGTTTTGTCTTGTTAGGCAATATTTGAAATTTTTAAAAACAAAACATTTTCAGAAATATTTGAGGGTGTTTTCTTGCTTGTTTTTTTGGACTACTTGAACACTAAAGTGGTCCTCACAGAGATGACAGTGCCAGCAGTGACCCACAGCTCAATTAAGTTTGAGACCCCTGCTTTAAAATGTATTATTATCAATGTCTGAAATGGGCTTATACCTTTTAATATCTACCAGCTCACCAGCGACCCACTTTGGGTAAGGTGTTTACCTCTTTATATAATTGGTGCCTATGTGTAGCACCAGTATGGAAAAGCTTTTAACACAGAAACAGCATAATGCAACAAAGAAAGTATGTGAAATGCAAAATGGTGTAGTTTTGGAAAACCCCTGGAAATCTTGCCCCTACTTCTAACCTCACATGGATCACCACCAACACAGTGCGTTAATAGGTTTCTGCCTTCATTTCTGATTCTGCCAGAAGAAGCAGGGGAAGAAACATGGTTCCCATGTTCTCCTTCAAAGAGACTTTAAAGAAGGTGATCAACGGGACTCAACAGAGCTTCTCTCCTTGGCTGCTGCTTGACAGGTACTATTAGGCTTAGTCTGGCTGCATGCTTCCTTCTGTTATCCAGCCATGTTGTCATGTGAAAGTGTTGAATACACACTCCAATTAGCTGCAAACCTTAAACTCTGTACCGAGTGGCTCTTTTTGGTAAAATGATGGAGTTTAATGCCCGCTCTGTTGCTAACAAGTCATTCTTTTTAATGTTCTGCCGTAGGAAATGTGATTCTCTGTTTATCTCTAAGACGTGGCAGTATGAGAAGGAAGTCTCACATTTTTTAGAATCATATCGCTGTTCATTTTTTCTCTGCACCATGGATTTCTGGCCAAGGAGGTGGGACTGCCTTTATTTCCAAGTCATTTTTATGCCAGATGATCTCTTCAGGGTCTTATAGCTCCTTTGAGATGACTATGACCAAAATTGCAAGAGCTCACCCCTTGTATTATATTTTAATATACTGCCAGCCTGGCTCTGCTGCATCTCTTCTCTCTGACTTTGTAGCCTTTTTATCTTCTATTATTAAGCTAATCAGGATTATCATAGTTAGGGTCTTAAACATTCATGCTGATGACTCATCAGACAGTACTACTAAGGAGTGCATGAGCATTATGGACTCTTTTAACTTTGTTCAACATGTATCTGGCCCTACTCATATGGCAGGACGTGCCAGGGCTACCAATAAATGACCCTGGCATGTTTTGGTAACGGTAACTATGATTATGTATACGATATAACAGGACATGTGTGCACGTTGTATGATTTCAAAAATAAAATAAATTAAAATAAAGCACAGCAGCCTACCAGCGTTGACCACAATAAGTCAGCCATTTCCATTTTCAGGTCATGTTGTCCGTTCTAGTGAATGACAGGGTTTGTGAAATCCAGCTGTGGGTGAAACCTAAAGAGCCCCTGCCTCTTTGTGGAATGAGGGCTAAAATAGTCTAGAAATATGTGATCTCCCTGTGACTCCTCCGCTCCTATTTTAACAGAAAAAGAGAGAGAAAGACTCAGGACTGTTAATTTCACCAGTGTTATTTCTCTGGTTACCAATCAATGATAAATCATCCACTTCAGCAACGTTTTACTAATGATAATTAGATGATAATAATAACTGTGGGCTGTACCACCTGCAACTGTAACTTCATGTCAAGCTAAGGTTGGACCCCAAATCTACTCAAAGCATTATTTAAAAATGAATCTACTAATAAAGGCAGTTCTCTCTCAAACACACAGTTTGTGCACAAGACTGTAGTTTTGCACACAAATGACACATAACTATATTTGTAGTATTGTGCATGTCTTAAGTCTGACTGAATAAAATAACTCTTGCAATAATTTCCTGTGTTGAGTGTTTGCACATTTTGGGCCCAGATACTGATTAATCATTTCGTATCATTTTAAAATTAAACGACTTCGAACTTTTTTTTTTTACATTTTCAGTTTTAAATCACAATTATTATTATTATTATTATTATTATCCATTCGCTTCCGCTTATCCTTTTCAGGGTCGCGGGGGGCGCTGGAGCCTATCCCAGCTGTCATAGGGCGAGAGGCGGGGTTCACCCTGGACAGGTCGCCAGTCTGTCGCAGGGCTAACACACAGGGACAGACAACCATTTACACTCACAATCATTCGCACATTCACACCTAGTGGCAATTTGGATTATCCAATTAACCTATCCCCACAAGCTGCATGTCTTTGGACGGTGGGAGGAAGCCGGAGTACCGGAGAGAACCCACGCAAACACAGGGAGAACATGCAAACTCCACACAGAAAGACCCCGGCCTGGTGTTGGAATTGAACTCAGGACCTTCTTGCTGTGCGGCAACAGTGCTAACCACCGTGCCACCGTGCTGGATGGATTATTATTATTATTATTATAATTATTATTGATACACACATCCCAAAACATTTTCATTGTTAACTGTCTGTGCACGCTTACATGTGGGCACCATCATTCATGATCTTTTATTTGCTTCTGATGCAAGGAAATCATTTTTATTCGTATTACCTTACAGTTCAATTCAATTCAACTTTATTTGTATAGCTCCAAATAACAACAACAGTTGCCTCAAGGTGTTTTATATTGTAAGATAAAGACCTCACAATAATACAATGGAGTACAGGATTATCGGAGAACACAGGAGTCCAGCCTTTGGTACTGTTGCCCATAATCTTTCACTTAATGGGTTTAAGGTTTTGGCTGGTATCTCCGGCTCATTGTTGGAATGGTTTTCTTCCAATTTATCTGATTGAACATTTTCTGTTTGGCAACCAAGCTCTCCTGTAACACTGTTTCGCCAACCTGTAGGTTTCTGCAAGATTCAGTCCTTCCACACCTGGACTATTTCCTTTTTATGTTCTTCCATTAGTATATATCTTTTAGTTTTTTTAATTACATTTAATGACATGCTGATAACATCCAGCTTTCTTTTAAACCTCACTTACTTTACTGGCTATCCAAAATAGGTGAGTGACTCTATTGTACATCTGAGTGATTGCTCCTTTTTGCTCAGTTGCTAAATCCAGCATGTGTTATGTTGGTGTAATACTCCACTCTGGACTTTTACTCACATGTAAAATTAATGTCATATTGCTATTTCTTTCATTTAACAGGCATTACTCAACTACAAGCTAAAAGTTCTACAGTTGAACTGAAAAAAATAAGTCAAGCATGCAAGTCATGCCTTTGTCTCTCTGTGCTCAGACTATTGTAATGCCTTGTTTAAATGTGTATAGAGCATTAAATGGACAAGCACCATTCTATTCTTATCTTATCCTTAAACACACTGTGATTTGCTCTTTCTAATCGCAGGGAGAAAATTTGTTAGTTTCTCCTCACTTGAGATTAAAAACAAGGACATTCACTAGGTTTACAGATGGGGTCCTGTAGGAGTCTCTTTTCACTATAATGACTTAGAGTAATTACTGACCCCTAAAAGGAAAAGCTGGAAGAAGAAGAAGATTAAAGCTTTTTTAAAATGTTAAACTTTTACTTGATAGGGGCTTGCGCGATGGTGCAGTAGTTGGCACCATTACCACACAAGAAGGTGGCCTTAGTGACATGCAGATGCCAGGCCCTTTGTGTAGTGTTTGCATGTTCTCCTGTGTCTGGGTGGGCTCTTTCTGGGTGCACTGGTTTCCTCCCACAGTCCAAAGACATGCAGTTGGTGTTAACTGGTGAGTATGAAAGTGAATTGTTGTCTGTCTCTCTGTGTTGGCTTTGCAAATGAAAAAAATGGATGGATTAACTAAAGCTAACCAGTAATTGTCTTTTTATGTTTTTCCTTGAAAATGATCTTTGATGTTAGAAATTTAACAGTTTATCTCTCATACAGTGTAAAAACTAAGAGCTAAGCATGCCTCCTTTGTGTGTTTGTGCACATTTTAATAAAGCATGAATAATAATAATAATAATAAAGTAGCATTATTAGTATTTATATACAGTCCCGATCAAAAGACCACTTGAAAAATGGCAAAAAATCATATTTTGCTTTTTCGCATCTTAACAAGGTTCCAAGTAGAACTTCAACATGCAACAAGAAGAAATTTGAAAAATATTTTGAGCACGCAATGTATTGAAAACAACGCCTAAACTGAAACAGGCTGTTTTTAAAGAATATACACTATGTCAACAAATGGATATTTTACTTTTTCAATATTTTTTTTTCTGGCAAAAAAGGAACTTTTTAGAAGAATGAAATTACTTCACTAATGTGTCTTTGTGCTCACACTCTGCTAGCAGGTTGTTACGTTCATTAGGTACCTTGGAGCAATTTCTTCTTTTTTGTCTGTGTAATTTTGACAAGTACAGGTCATGAGGTCATTTTCACAATCTAAGGATGAAAATTATCTGTCTAAAAAGAAGTTGAAATAAAATAACTCTGACGGTTTTGGTTTCTAGGCTCTACGTTCGTTCAGTGAATGGCAATGGTTTCTTGTGATGTAATCAGTGTTTATTTATTTCTTAACAGCCCAGAACCTAAGGCAACACAATTTGAAATACCACATATGGAATTATGGAGTAAACAAGTGTGAAACACAAATATTTTACATTTAGACTCTTTGTGTTATGCACATTTTAGATAGATCTGCAAACTCACTTTAAATTAGTATCCAGGAATCCTTATAAGAGGCTCTACATATGCTTGCAACCTAATTTCCATTTGTACTTCATCTCAACTCATCCCATGCCAAATCAGCAGGGTAATTATGGAGCCCAGGTCTCCAGCACTCCAACATGCTGCTTCTTTGTGAACAAAACTCACAGATGCTCATGGTCCTGGCATGCTGAGGAAGCGACGAACCTCTAAGTTCAGCCCAGACATGTCAGAGGACATTGCGGTACCTCATGCTGTTATAAATGGTACACACTGAAACTCTTTGATAGAGCACTGAATTCTGAGAAAACACACACAAGACATTATAAAAGACCAGGTGCACTTACATCCTTAAAGTTATTATTTGTAGACATCCTTGCTGCACACTGAACACATTGTTCTCTGTGTCTTTCACATACAAACATGCACAGTTGCATATTCAGGCTGACATGGTGTATCACCGCTTCTTTGTTTGCCTGTGATTATCAAACCCACTCATGTTCTATTTCTGCCATGCATTAACCTTTAGAAATCATAGCGTGTCCCTCAGACACGCACAGCTTTCACTGACATCAGTGAGTAATGCAGACGACATAGGTGCCTCCTGCAAAAATATGGGAGAAATTTGTGTGTCACACATTCAGCTTCTCAAGAGCATGCTGACATGTTTTGTGGCTATTCTAGTGGTACTCATATTGACTCTTGTTACAGTGCATGCACACATCTGTGTGCAAATTGTGCATATGAACATTTCATGCCCGGACGCCATGTCAGTGGTTTAAAAATCATTATTCTATATTTTGGGGGGTTAAATTAGTTTTTCCTTTAAAAACAAACATTATTATTATTATTATTATTATTATTATTATTATTATTATTATTATTATTATTATTATTATTATTTACAAAATGACATAAGTCACAAAAGTGCTCATAATCATAATTACATTAAAAATAAAATAAAAACAATAATTTACATATTTAAAAAAGTATTGTTACATCTTATGTATGTAAGAATAAAATATGGTAAACAATACTTTTAGACTGAAATGAAGATTTATGGGGCAGACGGAGGAATAATAAAAGCAAGAACATAAAACCACACAGTGCAAGACAAGGCAGTGTTTCCTAGAGGCTGTGACATTAACTACACCACAAATAAACACTGATTATGCAACCTACCATCACAGTTTGCCTTACAGATGATAAGATGGCTTTTGTGAAAAAGTGATATTCAGTCCTTTAGTTAGCAGCACATGAGAAACACTGATTTATTGTCCAGTAATGGATGGTTTCATCATTAGAAGTACATTTGTGTGCTTTCTAAATAGTGTAGGCCATTAGAATTCTCTGCCTTTAGAATATTTACACGGAAGCTTCTGTTTGGCTCATAAATATACAAAATCCATTTGCATGTTGGTCCTTGTGTCCACAGCAATAGTATTTAAAAGTATTCCAGTATGCTTTAAAATGTGATCATATATTTGCATTAGCAAACCCATTCAGTTGCAAAACTACTACAGTCCACAGACGCTGCACTGACAGAGACAGAAGCAACGGCAAGAATAAATAGTGACATGCTGACAGTGTGACAAGGGGACGTCACGAGGTAATGTGATGTTATTTTTTATTATTTAGGCAACAAAAGCAGAGACCTTCTAAGAAACATCGTCAGACAAGTTTGTTAAGCCTTTAAAACATTGGTTGTTTTTGCTGACATTCATATGAGACCATATATTTATATCACTTTGCTTGTGACCTTGTAAAAGTGCAACATTACTGCATGGATTTTGTGGCTACATATATGGCCAGATGAGTGTTTTCCAATTCTTTTGTGTTTTTTTGAGTCTTTCAAGCCAACTTATTTCAAGTTTTTAGAGCATCCATCAGTTAATAACATGCAGTGGTACATCCTTCTTTGCTCTAGCTGTTGTTTGAAATTTGCCATGGGAAACTCACAACATTTCTAACAGTACAAGCTCATCTCATCATTGGTAACCTTGGCTACTTGTTCATTTGCAGAGCTGCTTTTATCCTAATCCAAATAAAACAGGTTTTTCATTATTGTGCAAGTATTTATTGATTGGTTTTAAGAACCAGAAAAATAGTGCCCAATTCATAGACACCTTTCTATCTCATAGTGACCATTGGGTTCCCAGTTACCTAAGTCACCAATGCCCATGTCCTCAAAATCATAGGTGTAGATTATAGTCTGCTGTAGACACTGGCATGGATAGCTGGAGACACAACAACTGAGTAATCATTCCTTTTACACTTTAAGGTTGGCTTGGAATTTGCTGTATGAGGCTCATGTGTAATCTGTGCAACGTAACATAAACTC
Organism: Haplochromis burtoni; assembly: GCF_018398535.1. NCBI lineage: Eukaryota > Metazoa > Chordata > Actinopteri > Cichliformes > Cichlidae > Haplochromis > Haplochromis burtoni. The sequence continues at coordinate 348,281 of NW_024582715.1, forward strand.
TCTTTAAGTATGACAGAGGTTTTTGTGCTGGGTCATTTTAATACTGGAAAGAATTCTGACATCCTTCGTCTTATATGTGTGCCAGTACACAGTCTCTCAGCCTTAAGAGGTTACCATCAACTGGAAGACCACCAGTATAGTAGATGCATTTCAAGGACTACTGATAGAAGTAGGTTACACAGCAGCTCAAAGTGTAACGGTAATGGTTGTACCAATATCTTACAGTTAAAAGCATTTTCAACTACATTCACATTTATATAGCGGTTTATTCTTATTACTTAAACCAAATTATCAACCTCAAACTGGTGTGTGCGAGTGTGTGGTAAAGTATCTTGCCCAAGGACATTTGATTATCAGACTGGATGAGCCAAGGATTGAACCTTCTGACAACAACAGTTCTCAATACTTTACTTTACTACTTTAGTGTGAAACGTAAAGGTATAAGTCTGAATATACTGACTGAACTGCAAATATATAGAATAAACCTTCAATATACTGAATGAAAATATCTTGTGTTTTAGAAGTGTACTATTATAGCATGTTATGTCGCCAGCAGCATTCCTATGAGGAATAAAGACATTATTCCATGGAAATGTTTAGACTGTATAAACCAGTCACAGTATTCATTGTTGTACTACAAATGACAAAATTTGGGTAGTACTTCAACATACAAGTACATACTACTTAGCTGACCTTTAGCAGTGCTAAAGGAGGAATATGTCGAATGAAATTTGCATTTCCTTTCCTGTCAGTCTGTGGGACCAAGACCCCAATACAGCAAGTCTAGATCAGGTTATGTTTAACAAGTCCAGACTTTAATCCTGTGAGTCTTATCCAGTAAGTTTAGATGGAGCTGATGGGTGAGGGGACTCGCCCAGTTCTAACTGTCTCCTCTAATAAAAGCCTTGCAGGCCTGGTACTCATCAGCTACACCCGTCACGAGCAGCTCCCCTCAAGATCAGTGCTCTTGGAATATGACTGGGTTTAGTTTAGTGGTTTGGTAAACTAAGCCACAGGGGTTAGAAATGATGGGGAGAGAGGGCAAGAGTACAGTTAGTGTGTAGTGTTGTGTAGTTAGTGTGTATGCTGGTATTTATTTATTTATTTTTTGCTTTATGTGTTAAAACAATGAGGTAACTATTGAATCTCAGAAATGCTAGCCCTCGGCCCTCGGCCCTCGTCTCGTGTGTGTTTTTAGTTTGTTTGCCCTTCCTGACCTGCTTATCTTTGTATATTAATTAGAACTTCCTATAAAGCTGTTTTAAGTTTTACTTACCTGCTGGTGATGTTACTGCTGACAGAATTCCAATAGAGCAGCCACACTGATAGTAATACAAATACTTTTTAGAAGAAGAATAAAAACTCTATGGAGCAGCAAACATCCCAAACAAACGACCTTAAAATAGGTTTCCTTTATGTTGTGGCAGCAAAAAAGCTTGTACTAGCCAGTTTTATTCCCACATTATATTAACTTGTGTAATTGTTCCACCACTTACTGCAGATATTGATGGAAGTTTGTAATGGTCTGTTAATTTAGGTTTAAAAATATGCAAATAATCTTAACTCATATTACATTGGATTATTATTAATTTCATTATTAAATCATTTGTTGTCAGTTAACATTAGCTAGTTGGAGCCTTACATGTGTCTTTCATGTTGCTCGATAACCAGTCCACATACCAGTAAAAAATCTTTACCCTTTTTTGTTTTTTAAAGAAAAAATATTGTGATGCCAATTCTTTCTAGCCTATAGCACGTTTAAACAACAGAAGTACTTTAAAAACAGGCACATTTACATCCCAGGTCTCTATAACCTGTGTTAACTAATTAATGTAGGTAGTTAAAATCACAACAGTGGAAAATGCATGAAGATTCATGACTCATTGCTCTCCCCTACATAAGCTCACTTTATAGGTTACAAGTATTAGTATCAGCAATGTTGCTCTTAATTTACTTGAGATTGATGCCAAAATTTGCACACCACTCATTTCCAAATGAGACATGAAATGTTGGACGGCGCAGCCATTTCTTCCTTCAGGGCTTCCAGAGAAAACATGACTACCTTGTTTCATTTGAACATAATTGATTGTAATGGACTGAACATCATTAAAAAATGTAAGACCAATTGAGAAAGTTAAGCTGGTTATGTTGGATATATGAGGTCCTTATTTACAACTTTAACAACCGACCTGCTTTTTTTCTTTAGTGTGCTGCTACTGCATTTTCTGATTTGATCTGCCCAGTGTAGAAAATCACACATTGAAAGTGCAGCTGACTCTCACTGACTTGAAATGACTGTCTCTGCAGTACAGAATGGATGGGTGGGCTCTGCAAACAAAGATGACAAGCTTCTTTTAACACTCAAACATCAGGATGGGAAAAAAGCCCGAAATGAACATTTACTCTTCTGAGGTTTGATGACAACAAAAAACTGTAATCTGTGATATGGGCTGGAGGACTGAATTATGAGAATCTAGGGGGTAGCTATCACAATGCTGATGTTCCCATTGTCATCGTAAAATATAGCAAACACTGAGAGGAAATAGAGTGCATAGGAAAATAAAAAGAGAGCAATTTCACTTGTGATCAGGCACTTGTATTAGCGCACATCCTTCGTCCTTATGTATGGCAGCTGAAATAACCTTCACTCAAAGCTGTGTCTTTCTACTGGCTCAATTTTCCTGAAACAGTAACTGAAAATCATTAACTAAAAAGGCAGTATTGTGCAGAAGTCATTTATAGCTGCATTTTGTTGAGTAAATGCACCATAGCGATAGAATGGCTTACTCCATCTGCACAGCAGGTTAAAAGCAACCACTGAAAATATACTGCATTTAATTTAGCTTGGTGCTATGAGTGATTTATTTTGAAAGTCCCATTAAAAGAGGGGAAAAAGCCTTTTTTCCTAAAGTGTAGAGGTTACAGGCAATTTTTTTGCATTAGTCCAATTCAAGTGTGGACAAAAGGAGATTAATTTGAGTGTTGTAATGAAACTACAGCCTACTGATAGACACATTTATTTGGAGCTTTTGAACAGCTTTTGAGAAAGATAGATTGTTTACTATGTGTGAAATAATTGCCTGTATCATTAGAGTTCATTAACCTAAAGCACTCTGTGTTTCTAACCATCACACTTGGCCCTTAGTTGTTGCTCCTTCAAACGCTGGTAATTTCGGTGACAGATATCCAGAACAGAACAAAAACTAATCTCAGGTAATCATAGCCTAGCACTGTATCTATATAATTAAAACTACAATGTAAAACCAACAATATGGTTACAAAATGCTGCTGCAAAGGCTGAATGTTTACAGCAGTACCCTTAAACAGTGAGTAACAATAAGTGAGACTCATCATGTGCAATCAGAATTCAAAGGCAAAAAGAAAAATTGTACAGTTTCAGTTTCAGCATGATAGAGTGAACGTTGGTGATGTCTTTAAGGACTTTGGGTGTTCAACCTGTTGCTTGCAGATCATCAGCTCATTCTTGCTTCATTAGCATCTGTCTAAGAAGGTTCTCAGTCATCCAGGTCATCATAGTCGAAAGAGCTTGGAAAGAAAAGTGTCTGGACTTCTTTAAATTTCCTTGAAGACATTTGGCACCATGGCTCGTGTGACTAGGTAGAGGATCAACAAGGGGTTCATGACCCCCTTGGGGGACACTCCCATAGGGCTTAAAATCTATCTGGGACTCTCCATCAATTGCTCTTAGAACTGAAGAAGCTTCTTGGATGAGAGGTGAAACGTCTCCAAGGAAACTTGAAAAAGTCCAGATGCTTTTTTTCCAAGCTCCTTAAATCCCATTACCATCATTATTTCAACCTATGCTGCTATCAAAGAATGTGCAAAAACACATTGTGCTTTTGGACACAACAACAGTTGCCTTGTGTCAGTTAAATTATTTGAATTTGTGCAGTAATGCAATAAAGAATGTTTTCTGGATAGTCCATCCATTCGCTTCCGCTTATCCTTTTCAGGGTCGCAGGGGGCGCTGGAGCCTATCCCAGCTGTCATAGGGCAAAAGGCGGGGTACACCCTGGACAGGTCGCCAGTCTGTCGCAGGGCTAACACACAGGGACAGACAACCATTCACACCTAGTGGCAATTTGGATTATCCAATTAACCTATCCCCACATGCTGCATGTCTTTGGACGGTGGGAGGAAGCCGGAGTACCCGGAGGGAACCCATGCAAACACGGGGAGAACATGCAAACTCCACACAGAAAGACCCCGGCCTGATGGTGGAATTGAACTCAGGACCTTCTTGCTGTGAGGCAACAGTGCTAACCACTGTGCCACCGTGCTGCCCAATAAAGAATGTTTTCTGGATAGTATCATTAAAATCTCGATCACTTCTCTAACAAAGTAACAAAGTTCGTGAATATATTCAGTAAAGACAAATCCACAGCTTTGGCCATTCTAATGCAGTTTTGGATATTTTGGCAGCAAAAACATTTAAGGACATATTCAGAGGCTTGCAAATATATATTAATGAACAGTATTTTCTAGTGTAGCTGTATATCAGTACATACAATTTGAAAGAACTTTCTTTTATAAACAAATCACACAATTAATGTGCTCTTACAAACAGAGAATAAGTCAAGGCTCAGAGTCCCAAGAAAGATTAAAGGTCTTTCAGTGTGAAAGAGAAGGACAACAGTGGCTTTTGACTAAAAAGCTTTGACACTTGGTTAAAACACAGCATGAAAATTAAAATGGTATTGTGAACATCTATCATGCTAATCAGACAATTTAACAGAAGAATACGATGATGATATAATACCAAAGCAAATCAATTTTCACATAAAAAATCAATTTGGTCAAACCCGTATGGGTCACCTCTTCAACACCTGAAAGCAACCTTTCTTCCCCAGGCATGAACTCCAAATGACCTCACTTTTAAGTGCTTTGGGAGTGTCATGGTTATTGCCATGTGCAGTTACTCTATATTACATCTACTGAATGATGTCCTATTGACAGCTTTTAAAGAATATGTATAGCTGCAATTTTCCCTCAAAGTGCTGCTTGTGTGATAAGGTTTGATTTATGATCTTGATCCTAAAATCTGAACAGATTGGAAGTAATAATCACAGTGTTGGACGCATATACCTCCTATTCTCCAAAATATGGCTTGCACTATTGCTCACAGTTCAGACTTATTTTTTCATAGCAAAATGTAAATTAGGTAACCCTCTAGCAGTCCTAACCTGTATTTGAACTGGTCCTATTTTGGCATTGAAAGCTATTCTCTCAGTGTTTTTCCCCACAACAATAATCAGTCACTGCCTCTGTGCGATCAAAATGCAATGATTTTGAAACACGTTGACTTGAAAAATGAATAATGTCTCAAGTTCAAGTTGTTTGATCAAGAGCATGTGAACAAGGATGATGTTTCATGGCCATAAGCAACATTTGCAAGTACCAGAACATGATTATATTATTAATTGTTTTGACACAGGCAGAATGAAGGCTAAAAAATGAACTCAGGATCAAAATTTATACAAAAAGGAGAACTTGTCTTTAACTATAGTTAAATCAGGAATAGGGTTGCTTCTCATCGATGATAATTTAGACCTCACATTTTACCTGTAGACACCTTAAACATAGCTTTTACAGTAAGTGTAGACACTAAGCTGACACATTTCATGCAAGTAAGAAGAATGTAATTTTCCATTGACTGTGCTTAAATTCTTTCTGAATTCTATCAGTGATATTAAATTGGACTTTAAGACATTTCAAACAGCTGATCATCTTACTATTTACAACTGAAAAGTGGGGAGAAAAAAAAATAAGAGCCTGAATTGGGCAATATGTCGCCCAAAGAACTAAAGTCAAGTTTAAGTTTAATACCCCCAGGATAGAGCTTGGGCTTTGCAGTAGAGGCAATTTTGTGAGCCTTTTTGTCACGTCAGCTTCCACAGTCCTGAATGAAATTAAGATTTTGAGAAGGCACTCATGGCCTGCAAGATGCTGCTACTGAAGCCATGCAGTAACCCCTTAACAAAGAGAATAAATCTCTCATGTGCATTAAGTGTCTGCATGAAGAATGGCAGTGATCTGAGGCTGGGGAATCTTCTGCCCTCCACCCATTCCACCATCACCCACATTGCTACAACAGGAAAATAGGGAGGAATTCATGTGTTCCCAAAACCTAATAAGTTCAAATGTGGTGGTATAAGATAATATTTCACTGAATATATACATCATGTTATAATACAAACCATGGTGAGTATTATTTCCATCTCCTGTGGCTGCGTGTTTCAAATAGCTGTACAGCACTTTGTTTGAAAGCGCTTTATAAATAAAGTTATTATTATTATTATTATTATCATTATCCGATTGTTAAGTGATGACGTGACGAATCCTACTTCCGGGCCTAAAGTAGTCTGCGTTTAATATGGCTTTTGTGTTGTTAACATGTTTAATGTTTTGTATTTTCTTCTATTTAATCTCAAAAAGCTCCTAAAACAGTCAGTGATCCCTGTTGACCTCCCTCGGCTTTTATTACCACTAATCATTTATTTAAGCTCAGTTTTTAAAACCTTAGGATGTAACTACAGCCCAGCCCATGCAGCAGTATATGAATGACTAACCTCGTATTGTGGATGGATTATCTCAGTTGTTCTCCTGGCTGAAGTTTGGTCCTTTTACAGCATCCTGCCATGCGATTACATTTGTTCCTGACCACCGAGAACACTCACGTTAACTTTTATCGAGTGGAAAAAAAGTTAGCTTGTTTATATTATGCTAACATAGCTGTGTCGCTAGCGGTCACACAGCACATCATTATATACCAGCTAGCCCAACTTCAGTAACCCTACAAACGTCACTGCTGTTTAGTTTTCTGTCTTCATTGATGCTGGAAGTGATAACAGAGCTGTACGTTTTAATTTGTTTCCAAAACCCCGCAGTCAGGACATGCTATATTGCTTGGGGGAGCTCGCGACGAGGCTGCCATACTCGGCGCCATCTTGAATCCGAATCCCTGGTCAGGGACTTCATTCGCTCTGCACTACCCGACTCACTGGACCCTCTACAGTTCGCTTTCCTCCCTCCAAGACATTTACAGGAAGCGCTGCCTGAGGAAAGCGGGGAGGATCATCAAGGACTCCAGTCACCCCAGCCAGAAACTGTTCAGACTACTTCCATGGAGGTTCTACAGCATCCGGTCCCGAACCAGCAGACTGAGAGACAGCTTTTTCCATCAGGCCATCAGACTGCTGAACACGTCATAGACACCTCACCTTCACTACTGGAGCTTCAACATTATGCACTCCATACTGTACAGTAATGCCACTGTTCTGCCCATGTCTCAACTCTGTATATTTTTATATATTTTATTTATTGTTTACTCTATTTAATTTGTAAAATATGTGTATATCCACACACACACACACACACACACACACACACACACACACATAGAAAAACATTTAGTATAAACATCCAAAAAAATTTTTTTGCATATACTATTATATATTGTACATATATTTATTAGTTTCAGATGTAGCCATTCGTATATTTGCCTGTTTATGTTATTGTATTTTGCACAACTCTGTTGCTTGTGAAGCTCGCACAAAAGAATTTCACTCACATGTACTGTACCAATGTACCTGCACATGTGATGTGACAATAAAAGTGATTTGATTTGATTTGATATTGTATTTAGATAGAAGCTGGCGAGCTAACTCCCTGCTAACTTCTAACTCTGTTAAAGTCATGAATTCCATTTTCATGGATGCCTGGATGTTAAACTCAATTGTTACACCTGGTAGAGCAGAACGCTGATCATTTTATTAAAGATGAAAGACTTTAGACAGTTTTTCAACTCTCAGTAATGCCATAGTGATCCTTTGATATATGGACCTGCAGCGGAGTTTAGGTCCAGACACGGCTAGTGACGTCAGACTTAACGCCCGGATAGCAAAATGTGTTTGAAGAGACATCTAGTGATTCAGGGACCTATTTTGTGTTCCCTTGCAAATGTGGCATGTGGTCCAGCCAGTGAGCAAAGATTTTCCTTTTTTTTTTTCATGTGCTCTGAGACAGCACAAGATGGTAAAGTGACATGCACCACCGTTCAGATTGTTTGCTTTGGACAGTCTCCCTCAGATGCCTTGTTACATTTGAACGCTACACTGATAGTATCATCTTGGAGGTGAATTCATGGTTTACATTTTAATGAATGCTAAAAAAATTTAAACTGGTCTCATTGCCCACCTAATATACCACCTCTTATTACCAGTGATACTCATTACCAGCATACAGCATTCAGGTCAGTTTGAAATAGAATTTGATGTTGGCTATCTCCACAAGTTTGTAGTCCCCAGGGAAATCACAGAGCACACAGTGCAAGATTGCAAGATTTAAATCTTGTTTCTTTCTGATCACACTGTGTATATCTGAGTGTGCTGGAGTTTTCCTTCTTTGCATCTCAAGATCTTCTGAAGTGGGAATAACAGTTGTGGCGAGTACTTTGGCAACTTATTTGATACCTTTGGACATTCTAGTGCCATGAAGTTGACAAAATCTATATGTCATCATGGCAAAACAATACTATCTGGTATGTAAGTCTGATGTCATTAGCCGTTTCTGGGCCCAAACTCCGCTTCAGGTCCCAAAGTCAAACGAACACTACAGCATCACTGAGAGTTGAAAAACTGATCATCTTTAATAAAATGATCAGTGTTGCTGCTTTACCAGGTGTAACAATTAAGTTTAATATCCAGGCATCCATGAAAACAGAATTTATGAAATTTAACGGAGTTAGAAGTTAGCAGGAGGTTAGCTCACTAGCTTCCACCTAAATATGATATAGCATGTTCTGACTGAGATTTCTGAAACAATTCAAGTGTACAGCTCTGTTATCACTTCCAGCATAAATGAAGACAGAAAACTAAACAGCAGTGACGTTTGTAGGGTTACTGAAGTTGGGCTAGCTGGTTTATAATGATGTGCTACGTGATCGCTAGCGACACAGCTATGTTAGCATAATATAAACAGTGAAGCTGGAGGATGAACGCTAATGCTTTTTTTCCATTTGATACGTTAATGTGAGGGTTCCTAATGGTTAGGGACAAATGCAATCGCATGGCAGGGTGAACTTCATTCACAAGAACAACTGAGATAATCCATCCACAATACAAGGTTAGTCATTAATATACTGCTGCATGGGCTGGGCTGTAGTTTCATCATAAGGGTTTAAAAATTGAGCTTTAAAATGATTAGCGGTGATAAAAAAAACGAGACAGTGATCACTGACTGTTTTTGGGGGCTTGTTGAGATTAAATAGAACAAGATACAAAGCATTAAAACATGTTAAAAACACAACAGGCTTAATAAACGCAGAGTAGTTTGGGCCTGGAAGCAGGATTCATTACGTCATCACTTAAAGACCGGATAACAGAAACTACCACAAAGACTATCCTGATTACTTTGAAAGATACAGTTACAGAATGTTGCAAATCCATCTTTAAGCTTGAAATGAAAACAAAACAAACAAAAGAAAAACAAAAAATAAATAGTAAACACATAGTCAAACACTTAGCTCTGTTACAGCTGTATTATCCCATACAGCATCGTCTCCTCTAAACTGACAATTTGTTTAATAAAATTAAAGTATTTTTTAATTTAATTTTAATTTTACTTCCTCAGATCTTCTGTATGATACAGCAATATCTTAGAGAGAACACAGGTAAACACAGAAAAAATTGGATGCATTAACAGAGATGACAACCTCCAGGAGAGGATGACCTGCAGGATGAAAAACAGCCAAATGGAAACCGCTTTACTAAACATCAGTTATTGTTCACTTCATTGCTGTGGGTTGATTTAGGTCTTGCTTACAGATAAAGGCAAAAAGAGAGGGTGGAGACAAAACATCAACATTTTAAATGCATTTTCAAAACCAAGCCTTCAATCTCACCTCTAGCCCACGGGGACATGAAACAAAGTCTCATCTCCATATCTGGCGGCTGCTTTGCTCAGCTTTGCCTCGTTTACCTGCACAAATTGCAGCAACCCAGGATGGCATCTCATAAAATTGTGAGATGGAAAAGAAAGGTCAAATGCTAGACATACTCTGGGCGCCAAATCATAAAATGTTTTCTACAATTGTTCTCAGAAAGAGATAGATATGGTATTACCAACCGCCATTCTCACGAAACTTAAATTGTATGCCTTTGGGAATTTGTATTCATAGCCTTCCTGCCAAGCACACACATGAAACAGTGCACATAATGGAATATTTTTGGTATCTACCTTTCAAACCGATGGAATAAAACACTGAGAAAAGGCGCTAAGATGGTTGAATTCAATACTGGGATTTTAATCTCTGAGAGAAAAATACCAAACCTGAAACGTTACCAGAGTTGACAGTCTGTGTAATAAAAATGTCTTTAATATGCCACTTAAAATTAGCATTATTATGATTTATCATTATTATCATTAACTGACTTTATATGGAAAACACCAACAGCCTCCTTAAAATGAATTAAAGAATGTGGTGATAATGTTACACAGCGAAGGAAGACATGTTCATCCATGTGTACTTTGAGGTTTATTACTCTGAAGCACATAAAAATAGCAGTTCTGACAACTTCCATCGCCATGACTGGCCTGCATTACTTTTGTAAAAGATTACTTGTAATGGACCCTTTTAGCAATCAGCCGTTAATAAACAGAGTAACTCTCATGGTTCTGAGTCTAAAAGGTTTTTCCTAGTCAGGAGCTGTGGATGGATGGTACTCCGCGGTCTCTGCTCAAAGCCAGAGACGATGCCCACAGGTCAGGTGACAGATCTCTTCAGGCATTGCTGAAGAGATCTGAAAAAAAAAAGAATACAGCTGGCAAAATGTAGGTACAGGATATGCATTGAGGAGCAGTTCAACAACAGCCATGGAACATGTGGAGAGGACTCAGGACCATGGCAGACAGCAGGAGCACCAGCCAGCAGGCATCTCTCACTTACTGATACCTTGAACAGTTTCTTCTTCCGGTTTTTACACCACTAGTGGCAGCATAACCGTTTCTCCCCTCCAACTAGAGGAACAGTATCAGCCCCTGATCCTGCAGCTCCAAGTGACTTCTTCTCTCAAGAGGATTAACAGTAACAAAGCCACAGGACCGGACAAGGTGTCGGGGAGGACTCTGAGGACATGTGCTGAATGGCAGGGGTCTTTTTGGACATTTTCAATCTGTCCATGCAACTTTCCACTGTCCTCGTCTGCCTTAAGTCCTCCATCATTGTGCCAAAACAATCAGCTGTGACCTGACTGAGTGCTTTGAGAGGATCCTCCTAAGACACATCAAGAACAGACCTTCCTGCTGGTGTGGACCAGCATCAGTTTGCCTACAGGGGGAACTGGTCCACAGCAGACGCTGTCTCCATTGCACTGCACATAGCCCTGACACACCTGTATCATCCTGACTCTTATGTTAGGGTGCTATTTTTGGACTTCAGTTCAGCATTTGCTACCATCATCCCAGACAAGCTGATAGTGAAGCTCCATGACCTGGGACTTTCAACACCAATGTGCCTATGGATCAGAAACTTTCTCACCAACCAGTCTCAGGTGGTGAGAATAGAAGACAGAACATCATCCTGAATACAGGCACACCGCAGGGCGTTGGGCTCAGTCCAGCTCTTTTATACTTTTCACCTATAACTACACAGCTATCTACTCCTCAAACATGGTGGTGAAGTGAAGACAACAACACCATAGTGGGTCTTATAACAAACAATGATGAGACCAGGGGCAATGTTAGCCCATCTTGGGGGTGCCCCCAAGATGAATCAAAGCACCCCCAAAGATTTCTTATTTTTTGACAATATTTGCTGTTTTTGTGACACACTACTAAAAATATAAAAAGCATACAGTAGTTGGTTGAGACGTAACATTTCTACAGCAAAAGTATAGATACCCACCCCCTCCCAAAATGGTTTGTTCCAGCTCGCCTCTTTCCTACTCTGAGACACAGCAGAGCGGAGGTGGAAGTGCCTGGCTGGAAACAGGACATATTAGCTACATTTAACCTTCAGTTACTCTTTCTATAGTTAGGTAGGAGTCAGACCATGTTTCTTTTTAGCTGAAAAACATTACACCAGGTAACCTGCAGTGTTGAAAACGTGTTTTCCGACGATGTTTGCTACCCTACAATCCGTCCTGCTCTGTAGTAAAATCAGCGACATTTGACCGTCCTGTTGCGCCCATTGAAATGTATACAGCCTATTTAAAATCTAAAACTTGTAATTGTCCATAGCCTGTTGTTACCACTGTCCTGTTTGAAACGGATACTAACTGACTGAATGTCCATTAACCTTATAACTCCTGTTGTGTGTGTGTGTTTGTGTACAGAGAGACAGCCAGGTTCATAATGGATATAAGGAAGTTTTTTCAAAAAAAGGAGCCACATTCAGGTAAAAGTGTAAAATCAAATGATCCGTCAATCAAGAATAATGTTGGATCAGTGTTTCAATGTTTATATCTTTTATTAGATGTTCGTCTGGTTTGGTTATTTGCCTTTTGGTTGGAAGTAGACTGAGAGAGGACTTTTTGTTAGTGATCTTAATAGTATTTTTTTATATTAATGTAATTTTTCATCTAATTGGATACAATCTATTTGTGTATGATTGTCAGTCCAAATAGGGAGAGAGGAAAGAGGAGAACGTGAGGAGAAAGTACAAGGTCTGTCATGGTCTCCGTGCCTGCCCGGCCGGCCCCACAAGGCTACATTTGCTGTTTCGGTTCTCTCCCTCTCTGCCTGGGTGGAGCTCACTGTGGGCTCCTGCCCTTGGCCCACACACCTGACAACAATCACCTGTCATCACCGGGAGCACTATTTGAGGCTGGAACACAGATCCTCTCGTCGCTGGATGATTGTACTACTGAAGTTTATTGTTCTCACAGCTCCTGTGGACTTGTGCTTCGTGATTTGTGATTAGTTTGTGACTTCCCTTCTCTTCTGCTTCAGACCTTCCCCCCCCCGGACCTGCGACCTCCCTGCCGTGTGAACGTGTGTGAGTGTGTGCAAGAAGACGTGAGCGAGTGTGAGAGAGCTACCCTGTGATTCCCTGGAGTTTTGGATTCCCTTCACTGTATATATATTGTGCACTGGAACTGTAAATAAACTGCATTTTGGAGACATCTAACCGTTCTGCGTTTGAGTCCCTATAACCAGATCGTGACAAGGTCAGGAAGAACCAGGTAAGAAAACAGACAGGGAACAGTGACAGGCACAACAGAAACTGTTAAACTGACAAAGAGGAAAAACCTGATTTTACTCACAATCTGGAAGTTGTGTCCTCCCTATATTAAAGCTGCTAAACAGAATCTGCTAAACAAACTGGGTTGAAACATTTCTGACCCTCTTTAACAACATTCCAACATAACATTATCATTGATCGGGGAGATTGAAATTCATGATATATTTTTCTGTGGTTCAGCCACAACTCTACTGAAACCTCAGCCAGTAATAGGTCGGCCAACTTTTGGACCGTCCAGTTGTCTGTATGACTGCTGCAGTACCTACATCACATTTGCTTACTATCAGAAAGAGCCAAACAGCCCTGGTGAAGTGAGCAGCTGTAAAGAGAAGCAGATGCTCTGTTTCTACAAATGTTTTAAGCTTGTTTCAAAGATTCTGTATAGCAGCTTTAAATGTTTTCCAAAAGCACACAGACACTTATCAGTGTTTCTCACACTTTTTACAGTGTGGACCACCTGATAAAAATGTCAAGCTCTCCCAAGGACCACTATGAAAGCATGAAACTCATAAATCTTACAACACAAAATTATTATTATTAAATTAGTAAAATTAGTATCTGCAGTAAAGATTTTTTCATACATTGTATACATTCTACCACAGGCAAAGTTGCCTCCATTTTTATAGTTTTTATTAATATTTTGTAATAATTTATTCTGTTTTGGGAGTATTTTTATGTACCTGTATTATATTATACACACACATTAAAAGTGAATCTCTGTCCAAAAAATGCACTCAGTTTACTTCTTACTCACTATGAGCATCACTCATTATTCTCCCCCAGTAATTAAAGTTAGGATATGTATTTTTTTTTTTTTTTTATTCCAATCCATTCTTCTTTTGCAGCATTTAAATAACCTTTATCAGATTTGATGGTTTTGTTACAGACTTTTCAAAATTTGGGGATTAAATTGTGTTAAAATGTACAAAACAGTGATGTCATGTTTTGGACCCAGGCACAGAGAGACGTGATGAATTTAAGAATCTTATGATTTGATAATACTATGATTTAATAAAGAAATTTGCAGACTTGCACAGAGATGGTAAAATTCTGATGACTGATAACGGAGACAAAGACAACAGATGATGAGGGCAGGGAGGAACGGGGGTTTAAATGCACCAAGGAGACAGTCATAGACAACTTGGGACAACTGGAGACATTTAAGGATGCAGGGACTGACAGAGACAGGGAAGAAGTCTCATCGTGATTTATTTTGCCTGGCTGGGCAGCTCTCTGGGTGCTCAGCATCCCCAAAGCTCTAATCCTAGAATCGCCCCTGGATGAAACCCTCTACAGAGAGGAGAACCAGCATCTGTCCAAGTGGTGTTTATTGAACAATTTGGTGCTTAACACCAGCAAAACCAAGGAGGTCATTGTAGATGACAGAAGGCCCAGGAGGACTTTGCAAGCACCCACCTCTCCTCGTCCAAGGGGAGATGGTGGAGTGTGTGAACAGCATCACATTCCTGGGACTCCACAACACCTCAGATCTGACTTAGTCACTGAACACCTCCTTTCTGGTGAGGAAAACGAAGACTCCAGTATGGCACAGTCCAGGACAAAAAAGACTTGGCCTGGGTGCTGAAAACTGCCCAGCAGATTGTAGGGGAACAGCTAACAGACCTCAATTCAGTTTACGCTGGCAGACTGCAGAGGAAGGCCAGTCTTGCTGCCCCCAGTCACCGGGGATACGAACTGTTCATACTGCTGCCATCTAGGAAACAGTATAGACACATAAAGACAGCACCACCCGGCTGAGGGACAGCTTTTTTCCAAGAGCTGTGAAAGCTTTCCACCCACCTGCCCTTTGGCTCTGCTCCCCTGCAGACACAGTCGAATAGACTCATGGACCCACACACTCACATTCAGTCACTGTACTCTAAAGACTGCTATAGACTTTTGCATTTATCTTTTAAATCTTATTTATTTATCTTTTTGTATTTTCTTTATCACTGAGCGCAGCACTATGTTTTTAATTATGTTCTAGCAACATAATTAAGCTATGGTGAGCTCTTGTGAATAAGGGCACAAGGAGCTTCCTACACATGGCTAGCTTCATGTTTAGTTTAATATTTTTGTGAGGGTTTTGTGAGTGACCTAGCTCAGTGAATCTTGCACTGAATTACATGACATTTTCTATTCACATTCATATTAGCCATAAAATGAACTGTATCCCGGTTATCAGGATAGTGTTTTTATAAGTAAAGAGCGAGAGCTACATTGGCACGAAAAAACAGTAGTTAATAGACCAAATAATCTTTATCATCACTCCTAAGAAACTGTATTTCTTTTTTTCCTCTCAGACAAAGTCACCCTGACCTCCTTTTGACCTCAGCTCAGCAAAACAAAGAGAAGCGCAACACTTGAAATAACGGCAGCATTTCACACGTCTGATTAAAAATTTAGACTGATCAAATCAGCCTTATTTATTCACAGCACCAGAGGCTACGCATGATTGGCTGAAATCTAGCATCAAGCTGTACTTGATTAGTGATGTCTGATGAGCTTCTTTCCGCTTGTGGGGTACGGGTGAGCTGGGGGTGGGGGGGGCTGTTGATTTGGGCTGATGAGACTTAATCATACTAATCAATGAGCTCAAGGGAGGTGGGGGTTGGAGACAAGGAGTTGAGAGAGGAATTTAAAAAAACATCAGCGGATGGATGACTGTGGGAATGTGCTCCATTCAAATTATTTAAATTACGTAATGTGTTGATACTGCAAGTTTTGGGTACACTTAGATTAATATTAATACACTTACATTAATATTGCTTATTTAATTCTAATCAGGAGTACTTAATCAATTGTTGCAGATGATTTGAGGAACATTCAGCAGTTTTCTATTGGATTTTCTCATGAGCTGCTAAAGCTTCACTGAAGGTCACACTGAATGCTGACTACCGTCTTTCACCCAGTATTGTCCTCAGTTGCATCCTTCTTAGAGTTGGCACAGAGGATATATACCATAATTGTCGGGCTAAAAGCCGCTACTTTTTGCACAAGCTTTGAACCCTGCGGCTTTTAGTCAGGTGCGGCTTTTCTATGGATTGTCCATGATTTTTGTGATCTCGTGATATCGTAATAGGATTTGTTTTGTTTGTTCCACTGTTGTACGGCACTACGTTGCCTGGCGGAAGGATCGGGGTTCAAGAGTGGTATGTTGGTCACATGTCCATCTGCCAGGCAACGTAGTGCCGTACGAAGTAGCGCGAAAAACAAACTTCAAAGTAGCGCCACGCGTTCAGCGGGAGGCGTGGATGATGAGCGGCGATAAACTTGCGAAAAGCAAGGTATACCCAACTCCACCAGTGGATTCTGACAGCGTGGAAAAGTGTGAAAACATCCATGATCACCAACGGATTTCGAAGGGCTGGACTGCTGCATGATGGAGAGGAGGACACCGCCACGGCCCTTCTGAGGGTGTTCGACTCTGACACTGACAACGAGGATTT
>NW_024582715.1:365490-367263 GCF_018398535.1 Haplochromis burtoni
AATATTCGGGTGCGCTTTGTAGTCCGGGAAATACGGTACTTAAGATCTGTTCCATGCACTAGGAGGAACTTCGTTCTATAAAGGTCAGTGACTAGACCAGAAATGTCTTGGATAGGCATGCATGATTGGATGACTGCATATAAGAGATAGAAGTAGCCACTGTCCTATCACCGGTTGCAGAACCTCAAGCTGAGCTGTTGCAAGTAGCTCCTCGTGGCTCTGAATGAGAAGTATTTGAAAGGACATTTCATGTTTAGGTAGTGTTCACCCATGTTATTAATATTATCATCATGCAAATTACTGTGTGCATTTGATGTGTAAGGGATGTTGATGAAACAACTTGCAACACTGTTGTAGTTTGCTTATTTGCATAACTGAGTTGTTATATGTGAGATGTGAAAACACCTTCCTTTGTATACTTCAAAGCATTTCTTCTATCATGTCAACTGTGGATGGTATAGGATCCTCAGCATGTCCCATGGAGCTCTCTACCTGAAACAGAATATTGAGGACTGTTATAATGAGGGGAGGTATCCTTCATGTGCCAGTCAAAGGGGAAGAGAAGAGAAAAAATGCTTGAATGAAGAGGTGAAGCTGTTCAGGAATCTGATCGTTTTAAGCTTTTTTGTTTATTGCTTCTTTTTTTAAAAAAAAAAATCTGTGTTTGTATGTGTGGTGTTAGCAGAAATATTCAGCAGGTATTTTTACGTTATCTAATGATGTATCATGGCCAGAAAGACCAACTGACTGCTTTAAGTGAATCATCGGCTCTTACATAATTCTACAAATAAGGATGAAATTCAGTGAGAGCTGCTGAAGTTTGATTACTAATTCAGAAGATCAAGGTGGAGCAGCGAGAACACTCAGTGTCTTTGCTGTTCTGGCAGATGAATGCCAAAATCAATCCTGAAGTGAACTCTGAAATATTTCCTTCATGGTGGCATGATTAGAGAAACTCTGTGCTGCTCTGTTGTCTGCATAAGTAGTGTTAGGGAAAATACCTGTCTTACTGCTGATTGCTGATCTATTGCTTCATAAGGCTTTGTTTTTCACCATGCTTCTGTAATGAGGAAAAAGGTTTGTGCATATTGTTATAAAATAACCCGTGCATGATCAGATGTGATGTTATTCATGGTAGTTAGCGGAAACACAACGGACCTACCAAGACAAACTATTGTTTGCTTTTGAATAAGCATCGTGAACACAGGAACTTTCTGTTTCACAAACAAAAATAGCTTATTTTATGACTAAGGAAAAGGAGCATTCCCAATCAGTAATGTGCACAATGGTACACATGTACAACAAGGGCGTAGATTTGGCATGGACGGAAGGGACATGTCCCCACCAATTTTTGATCTCTACGAGTAAAAAAAAAACAAACCCGATAGAAAGAAAAAAAATGATCTGTCAACATCTCATTCACCTAGCAGTGCAGAAAGAGTTACATTCTCTACTGGAGTCCTACCTCATGTGACAAATATGGCCAATATGATTGGCTGTGCCTTTCAGGGAGCTCTGTTTAGTTTTTGTAGCGGCGGGCCTGCGCTGCGAGGAAGTGCAAGGAGGAGAGGAGGATGGCAGCAAAAAGGAAGACCATGGATATAAGAAAGTATTTTTCAAAGAAACCTGTAAGTCACTTAAAGTCAAGTTAACTCATAAAATGTGTCCGTCATAATACAGTGGGGCAAAAAAGTATTTAGTCAGCCACCGATTGTGCAAGTTCCCCCACTTAAAATGATGACAGAGGTCAGTAATTTGCACCAGAGGTACACT
>NW_024582715.1:394983-417364 GCF_018398535.1 Haplochromis burtoni
GTAGGTGGGGGTGAGGGACATGCAGAGGTGGTCAGATCCAGCCAGGTGGGGGAGGGGTGTCGCTCTGAAAGCATGCCTGATGTTTGAATAGACATGGTCCAAAGTGTGTTCTCCTCTCGTAGCAAAGTCCACAAACTGGACAAATTTAGGAAGCACAGTCTTTAGGCACGCTTTGTTAAAGTCGCCGGCAACAATAAAAACCCCATCGGGGTGGGCAAGCTGTTGTTTGTTTATGGTGTTGAGCAAGAGGCTGAGAGCCGTGCTAACGTTAGCATCCGGCGGTATATAAACAGCTATCACAATAACTACTGTAAACTCCCTCGGGATGTAAAAAGGTCTGCACGAGACTGCCAGAAACTCCAAATCAGGAGAACAGTGTGTGTGGTGCGTGAATGATCCTGCTGTTACAACACCACTCGTTATGTACGTAAACACATAGCCCCCCTCCTCTGCTTTTACCTGAGACTGGGACAGAGTCCAACCTCCCTCCAAGAGAATTGTTCCAGAGCCCAACCTGGGACCTTGTTCCAGGTTGGGCTCTGGAGGTGATCCCAACAATATCTAGCCAGTACCTTTCAATCTCACGCCCAAGTACAGGCTCCTTCCCCACCAGAGAGGTGACATTCCATGTCCCAGTCATCAGCCTTGACAGTGGTGACTTGATAGGCTTTTTGGCCTTCACCCAGCTAGGCGCTGTGTACTAAAGCCTGACCACCAGGCACTCTCTCTTTGACACCTTCCCCAGGCCTAGGTTCCAGGGCAGGGCCCCAGTAACCTAGGGTGAACCATTCCCTTGTTCTTGTACTGAGGAGGGTGTTTTTGAATTGCCCCTCACCCAGGACCAATTTGCCATGGGAGATTCTACCAGGGGGCAAAAGCCTCACAACAGCATAGCCCCTAGGATCCCCGGAACACAGAAACCCCTCCACCTAAGGTAGAGATTTATGGATTAGTTGAACAGAAATCCTTTTTTTAATGTGTGCAGAGGCAAAATGTTACGCATCAACAAGACCCCGCCAAACTGAGGAAAAAAGAAGGAAAAATACTCATATTGCTCTTTTTTTAATCAGCACTGACAAATAATTGCAAATTCTTCCTATGTTTTAGTCTGATAAATACTTTTTAACCCTTCTCATCACGTGCATGTACTGCCTTACCTTCTTTTGTATCACCCCTCTTGTCTTTGAAGACTATAGGCTTCCAGCAATGTATGCCAAAATATGTCTTTGGATTCAGCTCACGTTAGGTTATTATGAAAATAGATCACGAAATATAATTTCTATCGAGCCAAGGGGTCCATTAATTTGAGCTTAAAAGTGAATCCATTTGCAGCGACTGCCACTACAGCTCTTCCCTGTTTCAAATCACTCGCAGTCATTTGTAATTGCTTTGTGCCTTGAGTGGAAGGGACACATGCTTATGATTGAATGCACAGTAGGCATTGATCAGAGAGGGAGATATCTGGGGTTCTATCTGCAGAAATAATACTCCACTGATGCCAACTGGGATAATTCCCAAAACTAAATGGTCAACAATTTAGATTACAGCTTTCAGCATTGACTTCCTGGTGTGAAACTGTTGGCAACAAGCTGCTTCATTTTCCAAGGGGAAAAATTCATTACAGTGCCAAATTTTTGGTGTATAACCTTAGTTTTAGCCAGTATTTAATTTCCATGCAGATACTTCCTGCTTGCTAAATTTAATCCACAATGGTCATAAACAGATCTGTAAAGGTACTGTATAGTGTTTTTTATAAAATCAAGCACATGGTTGTCTGCTGATATCTGTTCCAAATCTGGTGTGGAAAGCTCCAGGGTGTAAATATAACACAAGCAGAATCATCTCTGCTGGGATTTGAATATAACAAGGTTTGGCTTGTAGCTTAAAATACATCTTAAATAAATTTAAGGATAGCTAAATTAACCCACTGCTGGTGTTTTTTAGTCTAGATTACTGAGAACACTGATTTTCCACTGTTTTAGTTGATTAAGTTCAGTAGAGCTGATAAAAATTTGGATGAGGTTCCAATAGAGCCATGTTTAAAGGCATGCATTTTAAAGGTTCTCTGCAAAACTTCAGAAAACAGTTATTCAAACATACACAGCTTGTGCTTGTACACTATGTATTAGTTTGTGTTGGCCAAAATGACCACATATACACAACTGTCCTGTATTATTATGCATACAGCTTTTTTGTGGCCTTTTGATGATAAGTTGAATAATGTCGGATTATGAAAACAAAGTTGATTTGCTTGAGATAAGGCAAACAGTGTTGCATAGCTAGCTGCCAAACCACTTCCCTTGTTGGTGGTTACTGTAGAAGGCAAATGTCTGTTACACAATTTACTGATGCTAAAGGTTGCTCCATAGTTTAGCAGTTAATACATTTACCTTATAGGAAAGTTTGAGACCACGAGGAAGCACAAATCCTTGGAAGGGTTGTTGTAAATTTCGTATTTGACATTATACAGTTGGCACACTGTAGGTAGGTAAGCAAGCCAATTAGTATTAGATTTTTTTCTATTTGGTTAGGTTAAAAATTAAATTATTCTACTCTGATAGTAAAATTTAAAAGTACACAGTAGAATTACCAGTTAGCACAAGGAATTTAGATGAATTGCCTGACTATAGACTGCATTTCATTATGCAAGATAACTTGAGATTCATCTATGTTTGCAAGTACAACTTAGCTGGCTCAAAGATAAACGTAGCAGACTGAATAAATTTGTTTCGAGGGTAATCTCTGTGATAAAATGCACTAAATGAACTCAAAGCAATAGCTCTCCAAGGCAGAAACGTTTTAGAAGGCATCTGATCAGATGAACAACATGTCGTGCAGCCCAACAGACACCT
The DNA here is from genome assembly GCF_018398535.1 of Haplochromis burtoni. Classification (NCBI taxonomy): domain Eukaryota; kingdom Metazoa; phylum Chordata; class Actinopteri; order Cichliformes; family Cichlidae; genus Haplochromis; species Haplochromis burtoni. Next base: position 397,836 of record NW_024582715.1, read on the forward strand.
AGCTTCCTGTTTCAACCACCAACAGGAACATAAAAATCCCCACCAAAATAAAAGCTTGTGATCAGTAGAACATGCTAAAGAGCAAGAACATGTCATAATGTAAGTTATAAGGAAATCTACACTGTACAAACCTTTCAGAAGAGGGAAGGTGTTTGTGTGATCATATTTTGAACTTGCTAAACTTTGGCTAAATTCAAGTTAAATTTTGACAGTAATACAGTAATATTAAATGCAAGGACAAGTTTCCAACTCGTTTAGTAGCCTTTGGTTATTGTACCTACAACTGATCAACAGATCTATTCATCCTGAACATTCTGTATACCTATGCTCTTGTCTGCCCTAGTGGCATTTACTTTGATTTTAAGTGGTTACAGAAAGTGCCAAGTTTGTATTAACAATGTAAAATATTGACTTCAACAGGGCAGCCATGTAAGATGAGAGTTTGCACCAAAATGTGAATAAATTATCCCGATCAGGAAGAATCCTAATTATGACCTGTTTCAAATCTAGGTTTCACTTTCTGCAACTGAGGCAAAAAGCCTTGCTTACTGTTTATGAAAGTCTGTACTGTGTATTGTGAAGTAGGTTCTTGCATTTAGCAAGGTGACTTTGGGTTTAACCTGTATATGTTCTATATAACAATGCATGCAACAGTGTTACGTTGCTTTCATTTGGTTTCATTTCTCTTGCTGATGCTCTCTTGTTTGATTGTGTTTGATTTTGCTAGCAACATGGAACGCTACTTTTTAGCCACATGGCACATGGATGACTTCACCCACTGAACTAAACTGGGACCCCAATTTGCTAAAATTTTCATGAAAGTGTTTGCACTTACCCCAACTGTTTCTTCCTCCACATATGCAGCATCTGCAGAGAGGTAGATCCAAATTCATTTTGTTCTTGCATTCCATGCCTTGTGTTTAGAAGAGGAACCAACTTCCAGAAACGTTTTTAAAAAATCATCCTTCCACCCCTGTCAAAGTGCGTGATTTTACCAATGAACTGGCTCATCACGCCGCTCGTGTGTTTGTGGATCATTTAATATTTAACCCTTTACAGCCGATCGGAGCGGGCACGCTCTGTTTTGCGTAACTATTTTTAAATCCCGGTAGCACTGCAACCACGTGAGCTAGCGCAATCATTTTTTTTTTGCATATGAAACTGGAGGAGTTGTACTTACATCTTATGCCATCAGCTTGTCCTAGGTCACAGTTTCCTTCCACATATAGCTTTGCAAAAACTGCATAAAAATCACTTGCAGCAACAAAAACATGATATTCCAGAAACACGCTTCGCCAATCCGATCAGCTGTTTGTAAAACTTCCTACGTCCATCAGCGCGAACTATCACATGACCGCATGACCTGCCCGAAACCGGAAGTGACGTCATTTTGCGGAAATGTAGTTTTTTTTACCATCGTGGCCTCAAGAGCTTATACTTGTGTTTTTAAAAGTTATGTTTGACTTCATGACTTTCTGTGTCATTTCTGGGATGCTTAGGACTCATATTGCACTGCTGGAAATAGTTTATTTTGATGCATATGCTGTTATTTTGCAAATTTTCCTGCAGTATATAAAAATTGGTGTATTTCAAAAATAAAACTATGAAAACACTCAAAATAAATTTCTTGTGGTGGGAAACTATTTTGTGCAACTTTTTTGTATTTACAGTTTTGAGGGATAAGCCTCTTAAATTTCTCTAACTAGAAATATATGTTAAAAAAACAAAAACGATTTTCAATTTTTTTGTAGTTTATTGCACTTTTTTGCAATTTATGTAATTACTATGCACCTAATACAGACATATTATTAAAATTTAGGCTATAATGGTTGTATTGATGTATAGCAACTTGAAATGCTCCCAAAAATGGCTCCACAGCATGTAAAAATATAATATAAGCTCTGGCGGACTTGGTTCTATGGTAGGTCTTAAAGGGTTAATCAACAGGCTTTCATGTTGGTGTTCTTTCCCATTTAAACGGGTCATATGTGCGTAAAAGCCCTCAGTTGGCAATTAAAGAACCAGATTTGGTGTCTTAGCTCCTGAGAAAAGAGTGTGAAAAAGGTTATCTCATAGGTACTTTCACAACTTCTCTTTTCCATTTATTCTGCATGAGCCTAATTGGCATTACAAATACTTGGATACAAAAAGATGAATAGTTGACTTATCTGCCCGCATTCAGGTCCAGTCTCCAGAATCAACAGCATGATTCCTATCTAGCCTTTTTCATTCTACTATGTTTAGACTGATCAAGTTTACTGGTCCTGGAGCTTATCTCTCGAAAGCTGTCATCACTGATACATTAAAGATTATACCCATTCATCTGTCACAGTGGCTTCTTTCCTGCATCAAGTGGGATTTAAAAAATTTCTTTGCAGTTAGTCTAACACTTGGGTGTAAAAGCAGTCCAGCCATTTTCAACTTAATCTCCAAAGCGTTCTGGTGGCTATGTTAAGCTCCGTGCTGTCCATCTGTTGGATAATTTTCTTCACTCATTAATGCTGGTGTGTCCCTTTCCAAATTGAAATCCTCTTTTTGTCACTTGGGAATTCCCCTTTCTGATGAAAAAAACTATTGAAATAAAACTAGCCTGGAGTTTTTACCATAACTCTCAGTAGCTGCAATTAACACTTCAACCAGAAAATCACAGATTTGGTTCTTTCTCTTGCTTCTATATGTAAATGCCAGCTACTTTCTATGCTCCACCACTGGAATTTTGCCATGCCAAAATACACTACTAGATTTTCAAAAACTCAGTTTTTGCATTTACGTGTGGACAAGGAATACAGAATTCATCACGCAACGTCAAAGGTATGTGCCTTTTTTCCCGTCACGCTGTGCACCACGTTATTGCTTACATGAGATGAATTTCTACAATCGTGGCTGGAGACAAAATAACGTTACTGTTAATCTGACTATCTGCAGTTTTTACACGTTTACGTATACATACAAAGTTACTGTCGCTCCATTTAGAAAGGCAGAGGCGTCACGGTGTAATTATTTTATGTGTAGCTGTTTTTTTTCCTTTGTAATAATATTCAATTATATTGATTATAATTATCCCTCTACTGCATAGCGTCGCTCTGAGGCAACAAACCACATTTTGATGCCTCACACTGGCCCTTCAAAAAAAAACTTCTTTTTTTTTTCCAAATAATGCTACCAGGCACATCTCTGTCCAATAAAATGATGAGTTGAAGGTGGTGTGACTTTCATTTGGGGGGACGGACCCCTTTCTGCAAGCTGCACTACATGAGAGGTATCTCCATTAGGAGGTAAGATAAAGATCACTATTTTACATGTTTATAGCGAAATAAATGTATATAAAAAATACTTGCATGTGCATGAACATGTTAAGAAGCGTATTTGATTGTTCGTTCTACTTTATAAAATTTATTTATACAGTAAAACTGTTAATTTTCATTCATTGCCTCAAGGTAATACTGTGCAGTTAGCGTATTTTTTTTCAGCGAATGTAATGCATTATTATATGTGTGTAGAGATGTGTTTGTGTGCATTTATATAATCATAATCAATGCTTTTTTTACTTCAAAATCTACTGATAATTACAGCACATAGACGTAAGAACCTTTTATGGAAGGAAACCAAGGGAATGTGCAGTTAGGGACATTCCCTCAGAAAGTGAGGACAGTGAGTTATCAGGAAGTGACATTGAAGTGGAAGAGTGGATCCCTGAATCAGGTTTGAGGGACACTTAGGAGCTCAGGGGTCAGTTGGTAAAGTAATTGTGTGTGTGTGCGTGTGTGTGTGTGTGTGTGTGTGTGTGTGTGTGCGCGCGCATGTGCACCTTCCTGTTGCATTTATTTCTTTCTAATACGTTTTTCTTCTTTCTTCTTTCTTTTTCTTCTTTTCAGAAGAACACAAGCCACAAGTGACTCTGAGGAAGAGGGGGATTCAGATGAAGAGGACGGTGAAGTGTCTCACCTCCCAAGATGGAGAAAAGCACACACATCCATCGATGCTTACCCAGACTGGCAGGGCCAGCTGCCAAAAGCTGATGACATCCTGCCCCCCCTCCAATACTTCAGAAAGTTCTTCTCTGAAGACATTCTTGAAGTTATTGTAGAGGAATCCAATTTGTATGCAATTCAGTGGGACCCCAACAAGCCCCTAAACCTTACCACCAACGAGTTAGAGCAGTTCCTCGGCACTGTGGTCTACATGTCCCTCTTTGGCCTGCCAGCAACTTCAATGTTTTGGAACAAAGCCACCCGAGTGTCCAAAGTAGCAGACACAATGACCCTCAACAGATGGGAAGCCATCAAGAAGTTCCTCCACATCAACAACAATGAGGGACAGGAACAAGATGATCCCCTCTACAAAATACATCCTCTGGTCACTCACCTAACATCCAAATTGTCTCCATCCCAATGAGTGAGAAGCTCACCATAGATGAGCAGATGGTGCCATTCAAGGGGAGAAACAGATTGAAACAGTACCTACCATCAAAACCTAGGAAGTGGGGCTATAAAATTCTCATCTTGACAGGATCTGATGGCATACCATACAACCTTGAGGTCTACACTTGGAGAGTCAACCAACCTCATGAGCTGCCAGATGTTGGAGCTAGTGGAAATGTCATCCTTCGACTGGCCCAGCCAATCCCCAAGGAAGAGAACTACAAGTTCTTCTTTGACAATTGGTTCATTAGTCTCCCTCTTGTTGTCACATTGAATGAGCAGGGGATTGGGTGCACTGGCACTGTTCGTGATAACAGATTACCTGGGGTCAACCTGAAGAGCGATGCTGATCTGAAGAGAGCAGGACGTGGGGCATTCGAAGAGAAGATAGCCATGGTGAGAGAAACCACCTTGCATGTTGTCAAGTGGTATGACAACCGCTCTGTGACCCTTCTGAGTGACCACATTGGAGCCAACCCTGTGACCGAAGTTGAAAGGCGATATCAATTTATATTATCTTATAATATCATCTTCTTCTGCTAAATAGATTATCTGTTACTATGTTTTAAAATGTTAAGCAATAAATAAATAAATAAATAAATACATAATCTATTATTATCATTACAGGTGGGATCGCAAACAGAAGAAACACATCACTGTCCAGTGCCCTGCTGTGGTGCAAGAATATAACAAGAACATGGGTGGGGTGGACCTGCTTGACTCACTGATTGCACTCTACCGCAACAAAGTTAGATCCAAGAAATGGTACCACCGGCTGGTGTTCCACTTCCTGGACATGATCATTGTAACCACCTGGCTGCTCTACAGAAGAGACTGTGAAGGCACTGGTATGGAGAAGACAGACCAAAAGAGGCTCTATACCTTCAAATCTTACATTGCAGAGGGCCTCTGCATGCGTGGAAAAAAACCTGGAGAAGAAGAGAGGTCGTCCCAGCCAGTCCATTGCTGGCACATATGAGGAGAAGAGGAAGAAAGGACGCACAGCTCCCATTCCAGTTAAAGATGTCCACCTGGATCAAACAGCCCACTGGCTGATCATGACTGGGGACAAGGGACGATGCAGGGTGCCAGGGTGCAATGTACACCAAAAGCAATGTGCCGCAAATGCAATGTGCACCTCTGCTTCACCCCCGACCACAACTACTTCCTGAGGTTCCACACGGAATGAACAAGACAGATCCCACAGAGATCCCTGATGAAATATTGGATGTATTTTGGAGTTTTATTGTTCTGTGAAATGTTTACATTGTTTATTTGTTGTTTGTTTATTTGTTCATCCTTGTTGGACTAATAAAACTCATTATAGAATAACTTGGTGTTTGACTACCCTTATCGCACAATGTTGTCTTGAAACAACAAACCAATACCTTATGGGGAGGGGGGTCAAATTTTATGATTGATATATTATTTGTATCCCACTGTAATTTTACTGTATAAAGAGCTAACATCTCCAAACTGTCAGGGGTAGTTAGTCATTGTAAGAAGTGTTTGTGAACTAAAAATCAAGAATGTGGGATACTGTTTGCCCGTGATTTGGAGAGCCCAGCGCTGCTCCCGACGCAGGGGAAACCAATTCTGCAGGAGAGACCTACCTTGGCACTTGTGTAGGTGAAGCCAAAGGGAAGATATGCTTCTTCATATTTTCTAGTCTTGGCTTGTAAGGAAGTTGGTTTTGAAATATATTCAGCGATGCTTCATCTCCTGCTTTGCGTTTGTGTGGGAGCCCCGTCAAAAACCTGTCCATTATGCTAGCAGTGTCCAAGCGTTCTTTTTTTTTTTTTTTAATTCATACCGTGCCCCCTTGAAATGGTCCCCCACTTTGGGAACCTCTGCCCAAGGTAATGCCTTCAAGTCTCACTAATTTGACCTAGCTTCCTCAGTACCAAAGCTGCTATGTTCAGTCTCAGTAGATGAGTGTTGTTGCTCACGTTTATGGTTTTCATCCACCCTACTCGATAGTTGGAATGGTGTTTATTTATTTATTTATTTTATGATGACGCTGTTTCTTCTGACTCTCCCCAGTTCTTCACAGATGTAGCACCCTATAAGTTTTTTTTGGGGGGGGGTATTATCAGGACAACTGGTCAGAATTGACAGCACAAACACATCTCTGTGCTATCTGACAGTGAAGCTGCTGCCAGCATCATTATTGAAGACCACTCTGTCTTGCTTGTCATATGGATTTCATGAGATGCCTTTCTGACAGTTCACAGGAATGCCATTATCAGTTCATTGTCTCGTTTGAACTTTCAGGCTTTCAAGAACCTGTGTTCAGACACCAGTCCAACTCCTTAACTGATTCCACCCTTTTCAGCTACAGTCCCATCCTAACTAATTCTCCCCTGTTCAGTTTTCTTCAGTCTGATAGTCATTATATGAGAAAGGGTTTAACTCTTTCCACTTTACATTCCTATTATTTTACTTGGAGAGCTCCTGCCTTCTTCTGTCTCACAGTAAGCACACCACTTTGTCCCATATTTATAGTTACTGTCTATGCATTTATCTGCCACTGTAAAGATGTAAAAAATGTAAACCTTCCATATATTTGAAGTCTAATAGCTGGAATACAGTTGAATGAGAGAAGTCACAATACAATGCTTGTAAGTTTGTTTCCCATCATTCTAATAAACTCCTGCTTAAAGGTGTAGTAAAGGTCACTTCTTAACTTTCGATTATGAGCTAAAATTACTTTTCAATTTTTATCTCTCTTCTTAATGTTCAAACTTAGAAACAATTTTACTCATAAAAAGTCCAGACTCGTTCCCTTCAGCCTTGATGTTCCTAAAATCAGTTTTTCATCGACAGTCTGTAATTAAGTCAACAGGGAGGTAGGCAATAGTCAGGCAAAGGCAGGCAAAGTCTCATTACCAGCCAGCTTGGAAACAAAACTTGCTCCGGTGGATTGGCGGTACATGGAATGACTATAGAATCTTTAGCATATGTCAACATAGTCTTAGTCTCAGCTCCCTTGGTTTCCTAGAGAGCTGGTTTCAAGAAACTGCTTACTCACCACTGCAGTTAGGTCTGGAGTCTTGGTGTCAGCTCCATCGAACAAAAGTGCAGGTTCCAGTGGCGGTGAGGCATGCCGGCAGTGTGGATGTGCTTCTTCCACGCCAAGGGTGCGGAGGGAGCTGCAGAAAGGTTAGAAAGGTGGCTCAAAATCCTGGTAAGTCAGCTTATAGGTAGTGGTGGCTTTCCATTGGTTGCAATCCTGCGCTGTCTTTTCCAACCAAGCCTTTAATACAAACTCTCTGTCTTCTCTCTTGTGACTTTTGCGAACTCTCTGACTTACTGCATGCTCTACTTTCCTCAGTTTCAGTTGTCAGGGCCCATGTTAGGGAGTAGAAAAAAAGTTCTCTAACTCCACAGAGGTGAGTTTTGTCAATATAAAAATAGTAAAGATAACGGCTTACTTGGGAAATGGGAACAATGATTCATAGGGAGAGGCTGCCAGGCAAGCATCCTACGCAGTGGAAATGTTTGGAAAGAATCTATCCAGTTTAATCCTTTCCAGGAGATGAATGAGTCCAGGGGGGCAGGCAGGAAGTTTTTAACATGGAAGTTATGTTCAGCCACAGGAATCGGAACAACCCGTGTTGAGAAACTAGGTGATTGAAACAGGTAAGATGAGAATTCTGAGCCCAGGCCAAGGTAAACCGTTGACAACGCAGGAAAGTCAAAGCACAGCAATAACAACATGGAGAGCAGATTTACCATTGACATGTAGCATATAATCTGAAATTGTCTAATTGTTGTCACCACTCCCACGATCCAAAATCCAGGAATTATCTGTGATTGAGATTAGAGTTCAATCACCAAATTTCCTGTCTGACCTCGGTATAGAAATAAATCATGTTCAGTTAAAAAATCTGTCCCTACTGAAATGCATGAAGTTAGTTTATGTATAAGTTCAATAAAGAAGATCAAACATATCTCTTCCTCCTGGGTTTTTGGTGGCTAATCTATGGTGGTTTTCATCACTTCCAGTTTCCCATGCTGTCAAGCACATTGTTGACATCGCTGGTCTAGTCCAATCGTCTTTCTGACCACCTTGTTCAAGACAATCAGCCTCCACTCCATGTACTCTAAATCTCACTTCTCATTTGTCATTCTCACTTGCAGACTCCTTCCTGCAGTCCGCCTTGTCCCCATCTCCACCTCTCCCACGTTACTCAGAGCTCCAGCCAAGCCTTCATCACGTCAAACAGCATCTCTTCCTGGGGTTCCTGCCAAATTCTCCACGCGGAATCCGATCAATTTTTTTTGTCTAACATTTTATTTTGTAGTTTTTCCAAGTTTATAGAACATACAAACAAAAGAGAAGAAAAAAGGGAGGGAACACAAAAGGAACAGAATTTGTGGGGCAAAAAATAAAAAAAAGTAAAAATTTAAAAAAAAGTCAGATTAGACATTATACTCAGATATCACACAGAATTCCCTTATCCCATTCTCAGAGATGCAAAACAACACATATGTAAACATAACTGTCCTGGCCACTGTCAGGTCTGGGGCAACCCAGCAGCTGTCCAAATACTCACACACAATAAACATTAAAGCAGCAGAGAGAACACACAATACTGACAAACAAAATTACACCCCCAAGAATTCCCAAAAGTCAGAATCTGTTCAATTTTGGTGGGACATTGGAGTTCAATCACCAAAAAGCTTGACTGAATTCTGTTTATCATTAAGTCTTGTTCAATTCATCCTCAAGATTCATAGTCTGTTGTGTAATTAGAATGCTTTTGATTTTCTGAATCTTTTTAAGTCAAAAGTTTGTGGACACCTTCTCATTCAATGTTTTTTCTGTATTTTCAGAACTATTTAAATTGTATATTCTCACTGAAGGCATTATAAATAACTCAAAACATGTTTTATATTTTAGCCACCCTTTGGTTTGCACACTCTTGGCATTCTCTCGATGAGCTTCATGAGGTCGTCACCTGAAATGGTTTTCCAACGGTTTTGAAGGAGTTCCCAAAGATGCTGAGCACTTGTTGGCCTTTTTGTCTTCACTTTGTGGTCCATCTCATCCCAAACCATCTCGACTGTTTTAAGGTCAGATGACTGTGGAGGCTTCTTGGTCAAATAGCCCTTACATAGCCTGGAGGTGTGTTTGGGGTCAGTGTTGTGTTGAAAATGATGGTCCAACTAAACACAAACCGGATGGGATGGCATGCCACCAGCAAAGCACCCCCACACCATCTCCTCCTACTTCACAGTGGGAACCATGCACTTAGAGACCATCCATTCACCATTTCTGCATCACACAAAGACACAGCAGGTGGAACCAAAGATCTCAGACTTGGACTCATTAGACCAAAGCACAGATTTCCACTGGTCTAATGTCCATTCCTTGTGTTTCTTGGCCCCAAAACAATCTCTTCTGCTTGGTGCTTTTCCTTAGTCATGGTTTCTCTGTAGCTATTTAACTATAAAGGACTGACTCACACAGTCACCTCTGAACATTTGATGTAGAGATGTGTCTGTTACTGGAACTCTGTGTGGCATTTATCTGGACTCTATCTGAGGTGCTGTCAACTTGCGATCTCTGAGGCTGGCTATCCTCATCAGCAAAGGTGAGTCTTGGTTTTCGTTCCTGGTGCAGTCCTCATGTAAGCCAATTTTCTCTTTGCGCTTGATGGTTTTTGTGGCTGCACTTGGAGATACAGTCAAAGCTTTTGTAACTATCCAGACAGACTGACCTTCAGTTCTTAAAGTAATGATGAAGTAATGACTGTCATTCCTCTTTACTTAGCTGATTGGTTCTTGCCATAATATGCATTCTAACAGTTGTCAAATAGGGCTGTCAGCTGTGCACCAACCAACATGTTCTCACTCCCAAAGCGTAACATTTTACGCTAGGTGACAAATCGTCAACAAATTACATTTTCGGCTACCCACCACGTTCCTAAATGACGACCTCGGAAAAAAAGAGGAAATATGAGAACCGTCTGGACTCCATCTACACATGTTCGCTCTTTTTCTTCAAATCGCTTAGAAACACGCTATTTAACATCATTATAGTCCTGGCTAAGATCAGGAATAAGGTTATGGTTAGGGCTAGGGATAAGGTTAGGTTTAGGGCTGGAATACAGGGCTGGAACGTCTATTACCGCGGGAGCGTCATTGCACTGGATTCCAGCCATAACCCGCCGCGTACCATAAGAACGCCAAAGGTCTCCTTTCGCGTTCCTCAGGAACGCCGCGGGACGTGACAAAACGTTGACATGTTACGCCTCGGGAGTGAGAACGGGCTGCACCAACCTGACTCCTGCACAACACAACTGATGGTCACAACCCCATTAAAAAGGCAAGAATTCCACAAATGAACCATGACAGGCACACCTGTGAGGTGAAAACCATTTCAGGTGACTACATCATGAAGCTCATTGAGAGAAGGGTTTGCACCACTGTCAACAAATGAAAGGGAGACTACATTAAGGAATCTAAAGACATATTCTGAGTTATTTATCAGTTCTTTCTTTGCTACATCATTCCATATATCTCGCTTCATATATTTGATGTCTTCATTATGTAAAGTACACAGCAAATCCAGCATGTCCAAATTAACACTGTCGGATTTGATTTCAACACTATTAAAGTGTCTATATGGGTCCACACCAGAGAGTGTTAATTTAACTCTTTTTGGAGAGTTGGTACGTTAACTCTGATTTAGTGTTAAACACCAAATCTGTCTGGAGTTGATAATTTAACACTTGGTGTTAAGAGTTTATATATTAACTCTCAAAGAGTATTTTAGTTTAACTACGTAAGAGTTATCTTCTAATTCATTCTAAAAAGCAGGGAATTTTACTGTTCTGAACTTCTAGAAATTTCTTTTGGAAATAAACATTTACTAAAAAGATGCAATGGTTTTTGAAAAACATTTATTCTGAACTGTGCACCACAATTTCAAAACATTTTCTGAAAGATGTAACAGTATACATGTTCTCACTTTCATTAGAAGTTTGTTTATCAAAAGGTCTGACATGGTAAATGCAAATAACAGCATTCTCATCACTTATTTCTTCAATACAATATGCATGTCCTTCATTCATCCCTTTGTGGAACTTCAACGCACTTCTGCTCTCCCCCATATTCCATCTTCACAAGCATATCCTGTGCGGAGATTGAATAAAAATTAGTTGACACTAATTAATGGCACAAATAATCCAGTAAACAATTGCAGCACAGTAAAAAAAAAAAGGAATCCTCTTTGAGCCATTACTTGTGTAAAGTATTTTCCCAAAAGACAAGGACACAGGCAACAGGTAATACTGAACTAAATGTAAAACCTCAACCTTTTTCATTTTTACCTAAACCGTGTGCACAAAACTCTGGAGGGATCTATGCTACGTAGAATCCAGTCAGGACGTCGCTACTGCTGTTTGCTCGTTTTTTTTATGGGCGATCGTTTTCAGGCTTCAAGTAGCACCATTATACCAACATTTCACATTCTAGACATTGTTTTAGGTGTATTTGACCAAAACGTTTGACTGAAAATTCACATGCAAGCTTTTTTTCAAGGCTGTGGTATTTGCCCGCAAACAATCCATTTCAGCTAGCTAAAACAGAATATTATGCTATCAGCGAGCAACATGGCTAATGCCTTTCACACAGCTTTGTGTTAGGTGAGGCTGTGTGCAGGCAGGAATAGGACCCAAGGTGCAGACTCCGGAGACAGACGTGAACTCAAAAAGGCTTTAATGCTGAACGCAACATGACATAACTAGAAAAACTCAAAATAAACTTACACCGGTGGACAGGCAAAACACACAGCAAAATAAACGGTAGATCGCGACACAGACACTAAGAAACACAGGGCTTAAATACACAGAGGGAGCAATCAGGGAATGGGTAACAGGAGGGAAACACAGCTGGGGCAAATCAGGCCTAACGAGACAAGAGGAAGCAAAACCAGACACATTAACATCAGACATGGACTTTCAAAGTAAAACAGGAAACACATAACACAGACTGAACAAAGACACAGGCTCATAAGCAGGCACTACAAAGGGAACAGAGACGTGGGAACAGGGCAGACACAGACACTGACTGAACACGGGGATATAGGAACTTAAGATACACATAGACGCGAACTAGACAAGGGGATGCGGGTGATAGGGGAGACAGAGCAACTAAAGAAGACAGAGACCTAAGCCAAAAGACAGAACTCAAAGAAACCAAAAACTAGACAGTATAAATAACATCATAAACTCAAAAACCCTGGGTCGACGACCCAGGCATCCTAACAGTACCCCCCCCCTTAAGGGCTGGCTTCCAGACAGCCCAAACCAAAACATCAAAACAAAAAAACAAAAACAACCCAACCAGGGTGGGCGGCGGGGGAAACAGGATGGAGGGCTCGAAACAAACCAAACAAGGAGCCAGAAACAACAAAACAAAAAAAAAAAAAATGCAAACACTGGAGCCCGGAAAGCAACAGAACAAAAAACAGGCTCATGACAGGCGCAGGCAGCCAGGAAAAACAGTTCACAAAAAGTTCAGGGGGCCGGCCCGGAGGCTGACAGCACAATAGTCCAAACCCGGGCAGTTCAGGGGGGCGGCCCGGAGGCTGACGGCCCAAGAGCCCAGAAAACAGTTCAGGAGGCCGGCCGGGCGGGAGGCACCGACGGCGACGTAGTTCAGGGGGCCGTCCATGACAGCAATGACGTCCAGTCATCGGCCGGAGAGGACGTGCAGGCCGGACGGGACGAGCAGGACGTGCAGGACGTGCAGGCCGGACGGGACGAGCAGGACGTGCAGGCCGGACGGGACGAGCAGGACGTGCAGGCCGGACGGGACGTGCAGGACGAGCAGGACGTGCAGGACGAGCAGGCCGGACAGGACGAGCAGGCCGGACAGGACGTGCAGGAACAGACAGCATGGAGACCTCAGGAGCAGACGAAGCTGAACACTCGGAGGCCGGACCAGGCGGAGCAGCAGACGGAGGCCGGACCAGGCGGAGCTGCAGACTCGGAGGCCGGACCAGGCGGAGCTGCAGACTCGGAGGCCGGACCAGGCGGAGCTGCAGACTCGGAGGCCGGACCAGGCGGAGCTGCAGACTCGGAGGCCGGACCAGGCGGAGCTGCAGACTCGGAGGCCGGACCAGGCGAGCTGCAGATGCAGGACCAGACGGAACTGCAGACTCGGACGCCGGACCAGGCGGAGCTGCAGATGCAGGACCAGACGGAACTGCAGACTCGGACGCCGGACCAGGCCGTGGAGCCGGTGGTGGCCGAACGGCCTCGCCAGAACCATCAGCAGACACTGGGACGTGCTGGCTGGGTCCTCCCGGACCCCCAGCTACGAGGCAGGTGGCTGAAGCGGTTCCTCGGACCCTCCAGCGGAGACAGGTGGCTGAACGGGCCCCTCGGACCCTCCAGCGGAGACAGGTGGCTGAACGGGCCCCTCGGACCCTCCAGCAGGAAGGACGGCTGAAGCATTCCTCGGACCCTCCAGCGGAGACAGGATGGCTGAACGGGCCCCTCGGACCCTCCAGCGGAGACAGGAGGCTGAAGCGGGTCCCTCGGACCCTCCAGCGGAGACAGGTGGCTGAACGGGCCCCTCGGACTCCTCCAGCAGAAGAGACGGCTGAAGGTTCCTCGGACCCTCCAGCGGAGACAGGTGGCTGAAGCGGTCCTCGGACCCTCCAGCGGAGACAGGTGGCTGAAGCGGTTCCTCGGACCCTCCAGCGGAGACAGGTGGCTGAAGCGGTTCCTCGGACCCTCCAGCGGAGACAGGTGGCTGAAGCGAGTTCCTCGGACCCTCCAGCGGAGACAGGTGGCTGAACGGGCCCCTCGGACCCTCCAGCGGAGACAGGTGGCTGAACGGGCCCCTCGGACCCTCCAGCGGAGACAGGACTGAACGGGCCCCTCGGACCCTCCAGCGGGAACAGAGGGGCTGGACGGATGAGCAAACAGGTGAAAATATAATAGGCCGAAAAACACTAACCTTAGCTTGATCCATAAGCTCTGCAACGCCAAGTCCCAGGTCTTTAGCCAACTTAGTTATGGCAGGTGGCACTCTGTTTCCAGTTCTTTTTGCCAGCTGAGGCATGGAAAAAGTCATAGGCTGAGAATCTGCCAGAGAAACAAAAGGAGTCCTAGACATAACAGCAGCCACAGGGGCTGGCCGGAACACTAGAAGTCACTTTCTCCCAAAACTGGAGTATGCTCAGTCGTTCTGGAGTGGCAGTGGCGTGAACGCTGTTTACTCCGGGAAGGGGGAGCAGGCGAACCGAGACGCGAAGCCTCCAGCTGACCGGGCTGCAGATCCTCCGGCTCACCACACAGGAGCAGTTCTCCAGAACCTCCAGCAGAAACACTGTCCTGCTGTGGCAAACGCAGTTGCTTTACAGCGAGCTCCGTCTGCTGCTGCTGCGTGGTGCGGAGAGAGAGATAGCCAGCTCACTGGCTCTGACATGCTCCCTCCACGCGGCTATGGTGTGGCTCAGATATGTGTCCACGGAGAACTGATGAAGCCGGGGGTTGGTTGTAATCATTGCCTCGACCGCGCTCAGTCTCACAGCCATAGCCTGTAAGCTATCGGCCTGAGCGGTGCGGTCCAGCAAATCAACCAACCCCTTCATCTCAGCCTCAAAATCCGAGGTGGAACAGTCTGCGGGGTCCATGTTCTGGTCGCGATCTTCTGTTAGGTGAGGCTGTGTGCAGGCAGGAATAGGACCCAAGGTGCAGACTCCGGAGACAGACGTGAACTCAAAAAGGCTTTAATGCTGAACGCAACATGACATAACTAGAAAAACTCAAAATAAACTTACACCGGTGGACAGGCAAAACACACAGCAAAATAAACGGTAGATCGCGACACAGACACTAAGAAACACAGGGCTTAAATACACAGAGGGAGCAATCAGGGAATGGGTAACAGGAGGGAAACACAGCTGGGGCAAATCAGGCCTAACGAGACAAGAGGAAGCAAAACCAGACACATTAACATCAGACATGGACTTTCAAAGTAAAACAGGAAACACATAACACAGACTGAACAAAGACACAGGCTCATAAGCAGGCACTACAAAGGGAACAGAGACGTGGGAACAGGGCAGACACAGACACTGACTGAACACGGGGATATAGGAACTTAAGATACACATAGACGCGAACTAGACAAGGGGATGCGGGTGATAGGGGAGACAGAGCAACTAAAGAAGACAGAGACCTAAGCCAAAAGACAGAACTCAAAGAAACCAAAAACTAGACAGTATAAATAACATCATAAACTCAAAAACCCTGGGTCGACGACCCAGGCATCCTAACACTTTGTCTCAACTCCAAAGAGCCACAGAAGTAAAAGCTCATAATAATAATTGAAACAATCTTTGAAAGAATGACTTACCAAGCATGGCAAACAACTCAAATATGTAGAGCAAAATGTTCTGAAACGGCTTCACTTCAGCTTCGATTGGAGCCGTGCTGGGGGCGGAGTCTGTGAATTTACTCTGTTGGTGTCATAGCCCCTGTAGGAGTTCAGAGTTAAGAGGTCAAGAGTTAATGTTTCCATTGTAACACCTCCAGATTTGACAGAGAAACACTCATTTTTAACACTCGATTTTAACTACTATCATTTTACACCTCAGAGTTACATTAAAAGAATGTGACTCTGCTTAGAGTAAAATTAACTCTACTTTTGCAAGGAGACTATTAACACCAAAAAATTTAACACTTTTGAATTTGCTGTGTATCTACAATGTAAAAGTAGTAGAAATAAAGAAAAACAATTAAATGAGAAGTTGTCCCCAAACCTTTGACTGGTAGTATATATAAATATATAGAGGGAGATATGCATACATACATATTTATACTATATTCATACATATGGTCTGGATTCCAGTTTTTAATCATTTTGGTCACTGTGGCCTCTACAGAAGCATAATCTCAATGTATGATTGGAGAATTCTCAGCTGTAATTAAATGATAAGGTGTTTATGCAAATATATCTGATTTATGTTGGTGGCAAGGCAACAGCAGTTTGAATGAGGAGGTTGAGATAGTACAGATCATTGATTAAATAGAGAGTCTGTTAGTGTCATCCCATTTGCTTTCTGTCTATAAGACACTCACTTCCTCACGTTATCAGTTTGGCAGATTAGCTGTGAAAGTAATACCAATGCCATGAATGCCATCAGATATCTTTTAATAGGAACAGTGGCAGCTTGAAATTTAAAGCCAACATGCAAGCAGAAATGGGAAGTGTACCCAGTGCTTTTGAATAACTCTCATCAGTCAAATTATCTGCCTGCTCCAGCAGCAGTAAAAACATCTGAACATTCATGCCATTAAAGCAGCAGAGAGAACAGTGCCATGAAATGAAATGGCTCAATGCTCATGTAATTACAAATGTAGGTCATCTGAATCACCAGACGACGTTCAGCAAGCACAGGTTTTCTCTCTTTTTTGAGTTTAACATAATTGCTTTAACATTTCCTGCCTCAAAGTGACTGTAATAATGTGACTCCAATCATGGCAGAAGCTTTTAATTGAATTCATCAAAGTGTGGTCCTTTCCTTGAGGTTTCAAGAGGCTCATTGTGTGAATGTTCATTGGCTTGAAACCAGCTATGGTAAGCTGGACTGCTTCAAGTTAGCGAATGGTATAATTTCATCTGTTTCTGAAGAGCCAGTAGGAGTGGTGTTGGTGCGAAACTTATCCTGCTGCACAACAGCAAAGGCATTATTAAATCCTCTGGAACTTATATAATATTTGATAGTAGTTAAAACAGCTACAGCCTTTGAAAATGAAATCCATACTGGAGGAAGCTTTCTGTTTTTTCCTTAGAGGGGCCTCACTATTCTGCTTTGTCAGCTTGTGTTTTTATTTTCAGTACCTACTAGGATAGATTTCCATTAGTCATAGTTCAAAATTATATTTCCTAATTTTATAATGGCCCACAGTTATCCTCTACAAACCTGAACAAGCAGCAAGGCTGAAAGGATCAAGCTTTGGTTATAAAGCGTGTTCCTTTGTTATTTCTGGAACAATTTCTGTAATCCAGCAAACTGTATGCTGAGTAGAACACCAGCATGGCTGTGGGTCAAGAGGTTGATCAGGTTCTTCTAATGGGCAAGCTGATGGTTTGGTCCCTGTGTTCCAACAGTCTTGTTGTAGTGCCCTTGGGCAAGACTCTGAACCCAAATTGCTCTCAATGCTTCTGTGTGTGAAGTTAAAACTACATCTCTGTAAGAAGTAGTAGTAGAAAAGGTGCAGACTCCAGGTTATTTTCCCCAAGTGCTCACTTAGAAAAAAATGTATCCAAGAATCAGTCCATTTACCAACATCTGTATTGAATCAAAGTAACAAAGAATATTAATTACGAGTCCTGCACAGTCTCAGTGCATCTATAAAATGTCTGAAGAAAAACTAAAAAAGCCACCATAACCCTGTACTTGGAATCTCCTCTACTTTACAAAAGCTGGGAGTCAAAACAAGTCAGCCGCTCGCTCGACGTCTCGACTGAGTCATTGTCTTTAAAAAAAAAAAAAAAAAGTTAGGCTAGCTTTAATGATGCATTTTATGACATATTTCAAAGCAAAACAAATGCAAGTCTACATTTCATTTCTCATCAGAAAGGTTTAGCATACTGAGTCCTGGTCATCAGAAGGTTTGAATAGTTGTTATTCTGTCTCCACTGTCTCTGGAGATTTTTTCTGCTTTCTCATCTCTCTTTACTCTTTTAGCAAAGAAAGATGGGAAAGCAGCTGGCACATCAAGGGATACTAAAGATTCCAGAGAGGCTTTAGCTTGATTCATTTAGGGCTCCTGAAAGACACCTTTTGAAAGAGAATGTATTATACCCCTCTGCAACCCCTAAATGCCCTGCAGTGGCACAGAGAGTTTTGGGTTGTTTCCTGGCCTTAACTGCTGTTCTGTGCACCTGCCCAGGTGAAAGCATGCCTGAAGTTGACTTTGGAGGGACACCATCTTATGCTAGTCATTGTCATGCTCTTCTGGCCATTATTTTCAGCTGTGAATATTTAATAGTTTGAAATAAAACTGTGCGGTATACAATAAAGCCCAAGTTTGTAACAGTTGCATTAAAGATTAGTTATAATTCCCAGCCCTTCCTCTTTCTCCTTAATAAGCACTGATTAAATATAAACTGAATAGAATTTATTCTATGATATAGAATAATAAGGCCGTTATTATAATACAGTAAATCAAAAGAATGAGAAAACATTTAAATATTGTGCATTGGGATGACAATTGTGGCCCATTTTGTGGTGGGTGTGCTGCGGATATAGACCTCAGGCACGTTTTGAAAGGTGTCTTTGAATCAATGAACTCATGCACTGCTGAGATACCTGCAGTATTCTCGCCAGATGACCTCAAGCTGTCCTAGGCAGGCCTCACTACAATAACCAGATGAAAAGTAAAGGCCACAATGGTAGTTGCTCAGGCAGAAAAAGCCAGTCTGAAGCAAAAGGAATGACTGAGGTCTGGGCAATATAACACCATCTTTGTGCCAGCTTGCTTAAGGCAAGAAGAAGAGAAAGCTTAAAGGCAAAGTGGAGTAACACATCCAGAGTGATGCCAGGGCCCGAGAAGCTAGGCATCAACTTTTTTTAAAGTTTGTGAGAAGGATGGAAATAACAAATACAAGAATAAAACTGGGTTTAACACAGTGATTCAAAAATATTTATAGTTTAGCATTTTTCCAACAAACACAGATGCAGACTTCCCCTTTAGAACAATGTCTGAGTGAAGAAGTCCTCATATGGCTCAGATTTAATTTGCTAAAGACAACTGCGGCCATTAAAAGATGTGGAAACGGCCTGGTGACAAAGTATTTTCAGTGGGTGTTTGATTCTCTCTTCCTGTCTAGAGAAATGTGTCCATTTTGGGAACCGCAGACTTACATTCCTTACTTTTGACGTGGTTACGTTGGCTTAACACAACCTTCGGCGTGTGGTTTGCAGCTCATATTTGCAGTCTTGTGCCAAGAGTTGGTAGATTGCTGTCTCTGGGTTGGGGTAGTGATAGTATTCCAAATGAAGGAGTTGAAGAATTCTCAGGAGTGATAGGAAGATGGATCATGATGTTGAGCTGTGGACTGGAACAGCTGTAA
>NW_024582715.1:429858-430900 GCF_018398535.1 Haplochromis burtoni
ACCTCTGGTGCAAATTACTGACCTCTGTCATCATTTTAAGTGGGGGAACTTGCACAATCGGTGGCTGACTAAATACTTTTTTGCTCCACTGTACGTGTTCTGCACCAATC
This sequence comes from Haplochromis burtoni, assembly GCF_018398535.1. NCBI lineage: Eukaryota > Metazoa > Chordata > Actinopteri > Cichliformes > Cichlidae > Haplochromis > Haplochromis burtoni. Next base: position 429,969 of record NW_024582715.1, read on the forward strand.
TGAAATACTTCTCTGCAACTTCTGACTGAGACTATTACAGTTCCTCCTTTAGCGCTCTATCATATGCTTTGTGTAGATCAACAAAGACAGTGCAAGTCTTTCTGATCGCCTCTATACTTCTCCATTAACATTCTCAAGGCAAACATCACATCTGTAATGCTCGTTCTCAGCATGAAGCCATACTGCTGCTCACTGATCATTACCTCTCTTCTTAACCTAGCTTCACCAACTCTTTCCCATCTTCATGGTATGGCTCATCAACTTCATCCATCAGTAGTTACTATATTTCTCAACACTACCCCTGTTCCTGATAATCAGTATCCCTACCCTTTACCTCCGTTCTTCATACACATTTTCACTCTCCAGATTTGGGTTAAAATCTCAAAGATTAAAAATGTGGTAAGTCTGTTAAATTAAAACCTTAATGTGTTTGCTTATCAATTACTGAATTCTGGGGCGTGTGGGATAAAAAGAAAAAAAGAAATTGAACGGGGAGTGTGTGACTGAGCAGTGGGAGAACTGTAGCTAAACTGAGCAGAGAGTCCAGAGTGAGTAAGACAAATTCAAGCAAACGTCAGGGAAAACATACAAAGGGTGTTTTAGAATACATATTACTGTTCTGCTAACGTGTAAGCTTTGACTTCTAGAGAATAATCTTCTCCAGATAATAAATAAATAATTATTGTATATTATTACACATCATAATATATCATTAGTTCATTATAACATAGCCAAATACAAGGCTTTGTGTTTCGCTAACATGTTTTACTGGAATTTAGCATCAGGCAGAATGGGGGTGTGGTTAGCATGTTAGCTTCACTCCACAGTTAAAAGACATGCTTGTGAGGTTAACTGGCAGAGGTGTGGACATGAGTCACATGACTTGGACTCGAGTCAGACTCGAGTCATTAATTTTATGACTTTAGACTTGA
>NW_024582715.1:432533-444853 GCF_018398535.1 Haplochromis burtoni
CCCCAACGACGTAATCCGATAACAACCGATCTCTTTACCCGTCGGCTTCCCGTGGCTGTCATGTGACCGGCTATTGCAGTTAATAATACAACAGCTTCTTGACATTTTTGTGTTTCTTTTTATCGCTGTGTAACTGATTTCAATTGAAAGCCTGCGTGCGCTAGTACCTCTTGCCACGAGTTCCCAGAATCCTTTGCGGTTTTACCCCTGAATGACGTCACATTTTCAATCTCTATATAATATGCATGTTAAATTTTATATTTGGGGTGAAATATCAAGTCTTTTCAAGTAAACCGGTTCAAGTCCAATTCAAGTCCCAGGTCATTGGTGTAAAAGTCCAAGTCAAGTCACAAGTCTTAGAACATTTTTTCAAGGACTTGAGGATAAAGACTTGAGACTTACTTGAGACTTGCAAAACAATGACTTGGTTCCTCCTCTGTTAACTGGTAATCTTAAATTGACTCTGAATGGTTGTCCATCTCTCTGTGTTAGCCCTGTGACAGACTGGCGACCTGTACCCCGCCTTTCACCCCATGGCATCAGGGAAAGGCTTCAGCCCCCTCACTACTCTGAATTGGATAAGTGGAAGAAAATGAATGGATGTTTTAGCTGAATTCAAGCTGACCGCAAATAGACAAAAAAGATTCTACAAGATTAATGATGCCCTGTCCAAGCCAAGAAATGTACATTTGATCATTGGTGGACTTCAAGTAGAGCAATACTTTGTTTGTGAAAGGAAGATTCTTCTTCTTGAATTATGGTAATGTTGAGAATAAATTGTATGGGCAAAACCTTATATCAGACATCTTGCAGGACTTTAATTATTTCAAATAAGATGAAGAGAAACTAAATAACCAATGAATAAGTAAATGTAAGAGCAGAAGGCAGTATTATGTATTAGTAAAGTTGAAACAAAGAACAGATACAGGATCCACTCATAATGTATGACATGCATTTGCTTTAATATACTGATTATGATCTTGCAAAGTCTGCAGTGTGTGAAACTGTCTTTCTGAAAGATAAAAAAAAAAGAAACCAACAGACTGAGTTTGATCCTAGAATCTTGTTGCTACACAGGAACGACCACTGTGCCACCCTCACAGTACAGTCAATAAATTGCAAACATGTAATCCATTTGATCTAAGTGAATTACCTCTGTCAGTGCCTAATAATAACCTCAGCCAAAGAGAATCTTCGTGTTCTCTTTCGTTTGCTCCAGTTGTACCGCAAAGCAAATGCCCGCCAGCGTCAATCCAATTAGTAACAGTAGCAACTCTCCCTCACTTACATTTAATATGCTTTCTCAACTTTTTGTGGGATTAGAGAGGGGAGTAGACTGTATAATAAGGGAATGCAAGCTGTGAGATGTAAGAGGCACAACAGAGGGAGGTTGAAGTTTATTTTACACCTTTCCTGATGTGAACCAGCTTCTCGATTCGTGGCTGCAGCTGAACAGATATCAGCAGTGTTGTGAGCTATATATCTAATTGAATGTGTGTGCTCAAGTGGTTCCTGACTGTGTAACAGTCAATGCATAGTCTCATATTTATTTATTTAAAAGGAACTTGCATAGAGCTTAGAGTCAAAATCATTTAAATATAAATAAACTTTGCACAAAAAGTAAGGGAATTTGTGTTTGGTCACTTATTAATATTATTATTATTATTATTATTATTTCCTCTTAAAGGGAACCACATTTGCAAGGGAAATGTGCGTTGGACACCAGAGTTGAGTATGTGGGTTGTGTCCATGTAAAAACTATCCGGTCGTTAAGTGATGATGTGACGAATCCTACTTCCGGGCCTAAAGTAGTCTGCGTTTAATATGGCTTTTGTGTTGTTAACATGTTTAATGTTTTGTATTTTCTTCTATTTGATCTCAAAAAGCTCCTAAAACAGTCAGTGATCACTGTTGACCTCCCTCAGATTTTATTACCACTAATCATTTATTTAAGCTCAGTTTTTAAAACCTTAGGATGTAACTACAGCCCAGCCCATGCAGCAGTATATGAATGACTAACCTCGTATTGTGGATGGATTATCTCAGTTGTTCTCCTGGCTGAAGTTTGGTCCTTTTACAGCATCCTGCCATGCGATTACATTTGTTCCTGACCACCGAGAACACTCACGTTAACTTTTATCGAGTGGAAAAAGTTAGCTTGTTTATATTATGCTAACATAGCTGTGTCGCTAGCGGTCACGTAGCACATCATTATATACCAGCTAGCCAAACTTCAGTAACCCTACAAACGTCACTGCTGTTTAGTTTTCTGTCTTCATTTATGCTTGGAAGTGATAACAGAGCTGTACGTTTTAATTTGTTTCCAAAACCCCGCAGTCAGGACATCCCATATGGAAAAGAAATAGTAAAAACTTATATGTGATTACTCATGAAAGTGGCCACTTTCATGAGTAAATCATATAAGGCTTACATGATTTACTCATGAAAGTGGCCACTTTCTCATTACTTTCATACATTGTTTTAGTAAGTATCCAAAACATACAAGTTTCATTATATAATTTTTCAAGGGATCTTATATCTGTTTTCACTCTTATATGCTTTTCATACAAGTTTCACACAAGACAGATACAAACTTTATAAGATTTATATATATCTTTTCCATAGGCATGCTATATTGTATTTAGATAGAAGCTAGCGAGCTAACTCCCTGCTAACTTCTAACTCCGTTAAATGTCATAAATTCCGTTTTCATGGATGCCTGGATGTTAAACTCAATTGTTACACCTGGTAGAGCAGAACGCTGATCATTTTATTAAAGATGAAAGACTTTAGACAGTTTTTCAACTCTCAGTAATGCCATAGTGATCGTTTGATATATGGACCTGCAGCGGAGTTTAGGCCCAAACACGGCTAGTGACGTCAGACTTAACGACCGGATTAGACGGGGTTTAACTTCAAGCTAGTGTTTTGCAAAATCAAGTCCCAGCATTATTTGGAGTAAGCATTACCCTGTCCAAATTGAAGACCTAGTTCCATATAAATCAATGTCAGAGACAGTTTTCAATTTGACCCTTGACTTGTATTCAGATATTACTAATATTATTTATATTACAGTATTACCAATATTGTCAAATCAACACAAAGAGTCTTTATTTCTGCCAGACATCCTAGCTACATACAAAGAGATCTGTCATTATATCCCCCCCCTCCAATGAACAGATCGTCCAACCACACACACCCATGATTTGTTTTCAGACTCCATTGCAGTTTATTTCACACCTCAAATGTTCAGTAAACAATTAAACAAATAAAATTAAACTGCAATAAATCACAGGTAGCAATAAAATAAACTACTAGCTCTTTTACGCTATGTCCACACCTACACAGGTATTTTTGAGAACGCAGCTTTTTCCATGCATTTTGAACCCTTCGTCAAATCACCGAAAACAGAAACTCCTGTCAGGTTGGAGATATACAAAAACTCCATTATTGCATTTACGTGTGGACGAGGAATACGGAGTTCGTCACGCAACGTTAAAGGTGTGAGCCTTTTTCACGTCACGCTGTACACCACGTCATTGTTTAGATGAGATGAATTTCTACAAAATACTGTTACTGTTAATCTGACTGTCTGCAGGTTTTACACTATTGCATATACACACGCAGTTACTGTCGCTCCATTTAGAAAGGCAGAGGCGTCGTGGTGGAATTATTTTACGTGTAGCTGCTTTTTTTCCTGTGTAATAATATTCAACATTGCTATCAATACATTTTTTTAAAATGCCTCTCTGTGCAAAATGGGTTCAAAAACATAAACAACTGTGGGATACTGTTTGCCCGTGATTTGGACAGCCCAGCGCGTGCTCCCGACACAGGGGAAACTAAGTCTGCAGGGGAGACCTACCTTGGCACTTGTTCAGGTGAAGCCAAAGGGAAGATATGCTTCTTCATATTTTCTAGTCTTTGGCTAGTAAGGAAGTTGGTTTGGAAACGTATTTGGCGATGCTTCATCTCCTGCTTTGCGTTTGTGTGGGCGCCCCGTCAAAAACCAAAACTAAGTATTGACAAAAAGGCTATTTAAATGGAAGGGTTTTTTTTTTTTATCAATTTTACAAATGATTTAGCTTATTTCAATAAAATTTATATGTAAAGTAATAAATATTAGAACGCGTTAATAAACGGTACAACAAACAGCTAAAGACTGAAGAAGTCACTTGGATGAGTGGTGAAATGTGTCTTCCACTGAAAATGCAATGTCCAGATGAACAGAATTAACTTTCTGCAATAACACAAAATCAAACACATCTGAATAATTTCATTATTGTAGACTAATAACATTTTCAAAGAGTTGAAAATTTGGGATAACTTGTGGTATTAGTCATGCTAAAGCACAGAATGTGTAAACACAGAGCTCACTGTGAAACAGACTAAACAGCTCATTGCCTACATTTTAAATCAATTTAAAAGAAACACATTTTAATGACTTAATTATTGTAAAAGTGAAAGTTAATCACACTGTTCACATCCGCCCTTCTCTTCACTGGACCTGCATCGTCCTCCCATCCATCATCCACGCTGCTTTGCCTCAGTCTGGAGCAGTGGTTCTTAACCTGGGTTCGATCGAACCCTAGGGGTTTGGTGAGTCGGTCTCAGGGGTTCGGCAGAGCCTCCACCGCAGAGGTCCAGCCACACCCGAATTATCGTGTAAATTTGTGATGCCACGCCCCCTTCTGGCCATCACTGGCTGCCAGTGTTGGGTAAGTTACTTTAAAATAGTAACTCAGTTACATTACTAGTTACTTCTCTCAAAAGTAACTCAGTTACTTCAAGTTACTCGTTACTTTCAAAGTAACTAGTTACTAGGGAAAGTAACTTTGGTTTTACTCAGAATTCTCTTGTTAATGTGTTTCTTCCATAACTTTGCCAGTCTTCTAGCTTGCTTACTTGCCACAAGTGCACTGTGCCACCTACCAATAGAAAGGAAAAGATAATGTGCACATTTCCACAAGAGAAATCCCACGCCTGGACCGTCATTGACTGCTGCCATGATTCTAGCCTACGTCACAGCGTCATGTGCGCCTTTTACATCCAACACAAAAACTGCAGTCGTGGTGCTTTCGATTGTACTCAGAACTCGGAAATTCTGCCTTCTGAATAGGAAGATGTAGGTAACACCAGACTGCAGATGAGCTGCATACAGGGCTGGACTGGGACAGAAAATTGGCCCGGGCATTTTGACTAGAGACCGGCCCACCATTATAGGAAAAATCATAAAGCCTTTGAATGAAAATAAACACTGTTGTGACAGTGATGTACACTGTTCTGATGGTATATATGCATCAATCTATCAATCGTTTGTTGTAAGATTCAGATAATTATTTTTTTAAAAGCTAGACATTTTAAATGAGAATAAGAAAGAAAAGTATTTCTTTGTGCCCCCCTTTCCCTGTTAATGCCCTACCTGCCCCCTGGCAACACTTTGCTAGACCCGCCCCTGCACAGTTACCAGCTGTCAGCTACCTAAAAAAGGATCCTGGTGTTATTTGTCTCTCAGAAACAGTTCATAACTTCCCTTCAACTCATTCATGTCACCTAAAAGGTAAACCTGTTTCTCCATCACCTGTTCAGCTCTGATGATCCAGTAAGGACATCTCCTGGTTTCATCTTCATGTTTCCCTCTCACCAGATAACCAAACCATATCATGACCAGCAGCTTTTTTGCAGCTGTGGCTCCAGCAAACATCAGCTGATACTAGAAATTAATATTAAATAAATTCTAACAACAGCTGATCAAGCTTAAACGTGCTGCTGTTGTTTAGCGCGACATCCGCTGGTTTCCTCTTTCGGCGCAAAGTGAGCGATAAACAAACAAGAGAGCCGATCAGCTGATCATTGATCAGTTTTCATGATTGAAGTAGAAACGGGAGAGGGAGGGGAGAGAATGAAAGAAGAAGAGGCAGCTGTGCAGCAAAGACACAGAATAACTCCAGCTTTGTGTCTTTTTCATTGTAGCTGAATTACGGGACAAACTGTTCCTTTTCACCTCAATAAGAAACGCGTAATATTTTCTCTGAATACCAGACGGGACGGTTGGCAACTCTAATAACTTATGAACAAAATAAAGTTCAACATCATTAACTTCATAGCACCACCCAGCTGTATAGAAACTCCGTCATGCTAGCTAGCACGCAGTACGGAAAAAGTCAGCATAACGAAAATAAACTCCACCTAAACTTGGTTCATATCTGACCCAGAGAGACTGCAGGTCATAACTTCTTACCTGAAGTTCAGTTCACACTTGGACCGGCGGCCGCCTCGGGTCTCTCCTCTGCCTCCCTTTTCCTTCATCCACCTGCTGCCTCCACCACTTGCTAATGTTACTGAATCTGTGGAAGCTCCGCGATAGCCACCACACGAAGTAACGAGTAACGACCCTATCTAAATCCCAGTAACGAGTAACGCGTTCCTGATTTTGGCATAATAACTAGTTACCGTGCTCGTTACCACAATAATAACGTAGTTACTGTAACGCGTTACTTAATAACGCGTTAGTCCCAACACTGCTGGCTGCAGATGATCATGCTACACTGCTTGGCCAATCAGGGCTGCGGGGAATGTAGCACGCGCAGTAGCCAACATGTGAATGTCGTGGTAGTACTTCGTGTGATTTTTTTTTTAACATTTTAATCCATACTAACTATGTCGGGCAAAAGAAGAAAGTGGTCGGATGGATATGTACAATATGGATTCACATGTATCATGGAACGTGACGGGAGTGAGCGTCCTATCTGCATGATTTGCAACGCCAAGTTGAGCAACTCTAGTCTCGCACCGGCAAAACTAAAGGAACACTTCTTGAAGCTGCATGGAGACGAGGAATACAAGAACACAACACTTGCTGAATTCAAGGTGAAGAGAGCCAGATTCGATGAAAGGCCCACTCTGCCTGCTCTTGGATTTGTACCCGTTAACAAACCGATCCTCACAGCATCGTACGAAGCTGCTTACCTGATCGCAAAGCAGGGCAAGCCACACACCATTGGTGAAACACTCGTGAAACCAGCCGCGTTAAAGATGGCAAATCTGATACTCGGAACAGCGGCCGAAGGTAAATTATCACAAATTCCTCTTTCAAATGACACCGTCAGTGACAGAATAGAAGACATGAGTAAAGACATCTTGGCTCAAGTAGTCGCCGATCTGATTTCAAGCCCGGCAAAATTCAGCCTTCAGCTCGATGAGAGCACAGACGTTGCTAATCTAAGCCAGTTTACTGTTTTTGTGCGCGATGTGAAAGATGACATGATAAAAGAAGATTTTTTTATTTTGTAAGCCTCTTACAACAACAACTAAGGCAGCTGATGTGAAGAAGCTTGTGGATGACTTCTTCAGAGACAACAATCTTTCATGGGACATGGTTTCTGCAGTTTGTACGGACGGAGCTCCAGTCATGCTGGGAAGAAACTCTGGTTTTGGTGCGCTAGTAAAAGCCGATGCACCATACATCATTGTGACTCATTGTATTTTGCACAGGCATGCATTGGCAACAAAAACCTTGCCTCCAAAAATGGCAGAAGTATTAAAAACCATGGTGGAATGTGTGAACTATGTGCGAAATAGTGCTCTGAGGCACCGCATCTTCAGTGAGCTGTGTAAAGAAATGGGCTCTGAATTCGAGGTACTTCTGTACCATTCTAATGTTCGGTGGTTATCCCGGGGACAGGTGCTGAATCGTGTTTTTGCCATGCGTGTGGAATTAGCCCTGATTTTGCAAGAGCACCAACACTGTCATGCAGATTGCTTCAAAAATCCTGAGTTCATTCTCATTTTAGCGTACATGGCTGATATATTCGCAGCTCTCAATCATCTCAATCAGCAGATGCAGGGTGGTGGAGTCAATATCATAGAAGCGGAAGAACACCTGAAGGCTTTTCAAAAAAAGCTAACGTTATGGAAATGACAAACAGAGAACAACAACTTTGCAAACTTCCCCCTTCTGGACAACTGTGTAAGTAAGGTCGAAGATGTGTCTGGAATCTGAGATATTTCTGTATCCACGGAACGGAAGCAAACAATTGCAACGCACTTAGATGAGCTTGCAAAGTCTCTCGACAGATATTTCCCTACAAGAGAGTCATATCCAGCATGGGTGAGACAGCCATTCACGTTTGTTGTTGAGACAGCAGATGTCAATGATGAATACCTTGACGAAATCATTGAAATTCAGCAGAGCCAGGGTCAACAGCAACTCTTCAGAACAACAACACTCTCAACGTTTTGGTGTCGACAAATGGACAAGTATCCAATTATTGCTAAGAAAGCCCTGGATTTTTTTATACCATTTGTTACAACCTATCTTTGCGAGCAATCCTTTTCGACGATGCTGGACATAAAAACGAAGAAAAGGAACAGACTTTTCTGTGAAAATGACATGAGACTGGCACTTGCCAAGGTGAAGCCACGCATTTCTGAACTGGTCTCTCAAAGGCAACAGCAGAAGTCACACTGATTTGCAGGTATGTAATTTGTTGTAAGTTCATGCATTGTGTTGGTTTTGTTCTTTGAACAAGGTGATGTTCATGCACGGCTCATTTTGTGCACGAGTAAAAAACTTATCTATGTCTTGAATTTGAAAATATATATATATATATATATTTTTTTTTTTTTTCACTAAAGAGGGGTTTGGTGAATGCGCATATGAAACTGGTGGGGTTTGGTACCTCCAACAAGGTTAAGAACCACTGGTCTGGAGCCATTCACATTCATTTTTAAAATGTTCAAAATTGCAGTTGGCAGTTCTAGTGTTTAAAAAACATCAGCTGCAATAATAGCTGACTGGTAAACATTTTGCTCTTTCTATTTTTTAACTGTTAAAAAAACATGCTTAAATACGTATCGATCTTGGCTTCATTAATGCTGGTGACCAACTTGACGAGCAATCTTGTTTTTGTATTTCTTGTGAGAACACAGCAGCAGTTCATGCCTCATTTCATCAATACTCCAATATCCCATCATTCTCTGATGAAAGTGAGGCAGGGGTGACAAGTGCAGGAGCCTTAATCAAAATTCAGCCAGAAAGCAGCAACTGCTGGAGCGATGCATCCAAAAAGTTTAAATGCCCTGAATTATATAGAAAGACAATCGTTCAAGCAGGGTGCATTACATATGCTTTTTACTGTGAGAGCATTGCAGCAGTGATGGGGCATATACATTCATCCTAATGGAAATATTTATGCACTGATTTTATTGTTATAGCAAGTAGAGGTTAGTAGTGATGTTAGAGCCTTTCAATTTTCCTCTTTACCTGAATGCAAAAGCTTCAGGTACAGGCATATGTGATTATCGAGAAAACAGTAGAGTAGATCATATTACAAGTTCATCAAGCACAAACACATACATGCAAATAATATATATAATTTTGTCGTCTTCTCCCAATGCCATGCATGTTTAAGTTTAAAGTAAAACGAAGAAGAACTCGTGCTTTTAGACTGCCTACATTTACAGCTGAGCCTCTGAAGAATGACAGCAAAGTCTTTTGAGAGCATTTATGTCATTAAATATTGATAAAATAATAAAACCGTTCAGACTGAGAAACGTGTATCGCAGCACTTTTGCCTGCCTCGGTATTCTGAGGCCAGCCAAGCTCGTTCACATGGGGATAGAGCTGAGTCAGGCTGCTTTCAGCCTCATGGGAATCCTCACCGCATTGTTCAAATGGAAGCTGAACATGTTGCTCATGCCTGTGCTAAAGAGTGGGCGAGCTGATCACAGCATGATGGAGGCTGTGTTTCTCCTTGTGCAATTCATCTATCACTGCCTGGATAGCTTAGAGTCCCTCACTGACATGCAGTATTTCATATACATAGAAAATGCATAAAGCTATTCCGGGTGTTCATCTTCAACTTCTCTGTGATCCCCTTTGGCAAGGCTTTTGGCTTGTTCTTTATGAGTGTCGGCTTCTATTACTGATCACATATCATCCTATGGTTTGCCTGAAACAATAGCTTATATTACACTGCAAAAAACAAATGACAATTTCACACAATACTTGCAATTGAGGGGGTATTTTAAACATGAATGAAATTTTCCCTAAAATGCAAAAAAGAAACTCTAGACTTCAGAGTTCCAATTAGGGAAGGGAATTGATAAGAACTGAGCGATTCCGACTGCACTATCAATATCACTCACTGAGTTGATTCCTTATCGATTCCATCATCGCTATGCAGCATATCAAAGACATTACATTCATGCAAATTAATTTCATGCTGTGTGGTCAAACGTTTGTGCATGTTGGAGGTACTGTATTTCCCTTCTGTGTTGGGATTGTTATTCCAACAAAGTAATATATTACACATATTAAGGAGAAAGTAATTTGTTATACATTACTTGTTATTAGGGATGGGTATCAAAAACCGATTCTTGTTGAGAACCGGTTCCCATTGTTTCAATTCCTTGGAATCGTTTGCCATTTTTGCAAACGATTCCCTTATCGACTCCAGTCGCCCCGAATGACATCACCCTGTTGCAGAGCGTCATTTACCTGGCTGGAAACATGGCGGCTCAAACGGTCAAAAGTTTGATTATACTTTACGAGAACGGATGACAACAGGGCAACTTGCAATACTTGCAAAGTAGATATTTCATTTAAGGGAGGAAACACTACGAATATGCAAAAGCATTTGCTCACAAAACACGCGATGACCTTAAATGAATGTCGTGTTTTTAATTCCGCTCCGGACTCGTGAATCTCAACCCAGCAGCAGCGGTAACGTTTGCACGTCCTCTCCCGTTAATGCGGCAGGTAAATAATCAACTAACAGTGCATATTATGTTAGCGCGATCTGCCTTATTACAAAACCTGCCATTACTGTGCATTTAGGTGACCATGATGAGAGCAGACAGAGTCTGGCTCAGATGCTGGCAGTTCTCGCTGCAGTCTACCGGTAGCGTCTCCTTTCAGGCCAGGATAGACGAATGTCACCGAGCAGTGACTCAGTTTGTGGTCAAAGGCTTGCCCATTTGCCACAGCAGATGATTTTCGGTAAGTGAATGTGTTTAATTGTAGGCAGGGACATTACTGGATATTCTTGTGTAATTGCTACAGAATAATTTATGTTACACTTTGTTATTGCTACAGAAGAATATTTATTATTTTACATTTACAATTTTTTTTCCCCGTGGACCCTGTGACACTCCAGTGAAGAGCCGTAGGCTGGATCTCTTAAGATCTCACTGTTGGGTTTGTAACGCCATGTTACTCCTAAATTTCTATCTTGTTCAAAGAGAAGATATAAAACAAAGTTCTAAGCTAATCGACCTTAGTGTTCTCCTTTTTAAAAAATAAGAATCGATAAGAGAATCGATAAAGAATCGAATCGTTAAACAGAATCGAACATGGAAAGGGAATCGTGAAAATCTTATCAATACCCATCCCTACTTGTTATATTACTTTCATGTTTCTGAAATGCATTTTCTAATTTTGCAGTATAAACCTATGGGCTACATTCCAATACACAAGCCTGTATTTTACTGAGGACACATGTTATCTTTCCCTTACTGTTTAGGTATGAACACAAAGCTGACAGCACAAAGTGTCACAGTCCTTCTGTCCCTGACTATCCTTATGACTGCACTATAGATTTGTTACCTGTTGCCCCATTAGCCACACCTATAAAACTAAAGCCTAAACAAAATAACAGTTAACAACAAATACCCACTTCCCCTTCTCTCATCCACTTTTGAACTCCTTCAGTATTCTCAATGCCTACCATTTAATCTGGATAAAAGGAGATGAATGGAAGACAACATTTAATACACATTTAGGTCACTTTGAGGACCTGCTGATGTTCTTCAGTGACACACTCAGTTTCTCCAGTTTTCTTTAGACACATGAAACCTGTGTGTGTTTGGTCCTCCTCTTGGAAAAGTGGGTCTACATCAAGGGCAAAAAAATCTGAGTTTCATGCCGACTCAGTTTCATTCCTTTGTTTCATTGTGGAGAAGGGACAATTAAAAGCAGACCCAGCAAAGGTCAAAGTAGTTCTGGACTGCCCCGTTCCTACCGACAGAAAGCAGCCCAGAGGTTTCTAAGTTTTGCCAACTTTTATCGTAGATTTGTCTGGGACTTCCGTAAAGTTGCCTTTCCTCTAACAAATTTCACCTCACCCAAGGTCTCATTTTAGTGGAACCCTGCATCCGAGGAAGCTTTTGAGAGCCTGAATTTTAGAAAGACTAGAAAATATGGTGAAGCATATCTTCCCTTTGGCTACACCTACACAAGTGCCAAGGTAGGTCTCCCCTACAGAATTGGTTTTCCCTGCATTGGGAGCAGCGCTGGGCTCTCCAAATCACGGACAAAC
>NW_024582715.1:446994-457497 GCF_018398535.1 Haplochromis burtoni
TGGGTATATATTTGTTTTTTGTTAAGTTGCCTAATAATTATGCACAGTAATAGTCACCTGCACACACAGATATCCCCCTAAAATAGCTAAAACTACAAACAAACTAGAAACTACTTCAAAAACATTCAGCTTTGATATTAATGAGTTTTTTGGGTTCATTGAGAACATGGTTGTTGTTCAATAATAAAATTATTCCTCAAAAATACAACATGCCTAATAATTCTGCACTCCCTGTACTCCTGACATTGTGGAGATTTTAGCTCTGTATACAGTAAAGTTACAGATGGATACAAATAATATAAATAATAAATAATAAATAATAAATAATATCAGGCTGATCCTCCCACAGTTTCTTCCCCATGTCTAAATCACAGACAAACAGTATCTCACAACTGTTTATGTTTTTAAGCCCATTTTGCACAGAGAGGCATTTTTTGAAAAATGTATTGATAGCAATGTTGAATATTATTACACAGGAAAAAAACAACTATACCTAAAATAATCACACCGTGCCGCCTCTGTCTTTGTAAATAGAGGGACAGTAACTGCGTGTGTATATGTAAGCGTGTAAAAACTGCAGACAGTCAGAGTAACAGCATTTTGTCTCTATCTGCCATTGTAGAAATTCATCTCATGTAAACAATGACGTGGCGCACAGCGTGACGTGAAAAAAGGCACATACCTTTGACGTCGCATGACGAACTCCATATTCCTCGTCCACACGCCGTTTATGTGTGGATGAATCCCAAATCCCAACCTTATAAACAGAACCTTTGCACAATGACTGAAACTAGCACCACTGAATGAACATGATATGATCCATGGTCTTTGATTAATGGTGATCAGTTGTTGCTAATTACTGGTCATGACAATTTACATATTAATGATCAAGGATCTGACCTCACAGCCCATTTCTTGTCAGTGGTGCTAGTTTCAGTCATTGTGCAAAGGGAAGTTTATAAAGTTGGGGAAACCTGCAGTCAGCAGAGAAGTCACTTGGATGAGTGACAAAATGTTTCTCCCACTGAAAACGTTACATCCAGATGAACACAATCAACTTTTTTGGGATTTCCTACCTGGATGATTGAGCGTGCAGACACTTAAGTCAGGGAAATGAGGAAAAACAAAAAAACGACTGGTAGATCTGGTTGAGCTAGCATACACAAAGAAAATTGGACAAGCACGCAAACTTTGAAAAAACAAAACAAAAAAACTACCACAAAAAACCCCACTGTAGACTTGTAAACCCACTGTAGACTGTATATCATACAGTGAACTGTATTATATCCAGTTCACTGTATTATATACAGTGAACTGGATATAATACAATCCAGTTCACTGTTGACGGGTGTTATCATAGGTCAAGTCATTATTTCATTCTCATTGGCTGACTTTCTGTGACCTTTGGATAAAGAATTTTAATCTTTCTGCATCTTCTGTCTTGCTTTCTGATCCAGTACTTGGATCTGTTATACTGACTTTACCTCTGTTTGCTCTTTATTTTATTTTATTTTTGCTCATGTTCTTTATGATGATTTCGCTTCATGTTGGAATGACTTAAGCTGTGATACTATGGTTGCAGAGTATAGCTGGCTTGACGATGTTTCCCATGTTACTGCAGATAATTACTCTAGTCACTCAGTGATGGGAAAAAAATCCAAACAAATGTAGACAGTTGTTCTGGGCTGTATTCCAGGAATCAGGTTCAACAAACTCCATCTAATTATAAACTCTGAGTTGATTAACTGTGAGATTATGATTTGGGTTTTCCTTTAAAGAGTAGCTGATCAGAGTAAGTTCTGTCATCTCTGAGTACATTGTTGATCGGTGAAGCACATGCATTAGTAGAAAAAGAAAGGCACCATCAATGGAGCTCTGATACTATGATTCACTGTGGTAATGTGTAAATAAGGAGGAGAACCTCCATTTTAATGCAGTAGAGTGAGCTGTTGCCTTACAAGCATTATTTCCATTGGACTTTTTTTTTAATCAAGAAACTCTGGAAAGCAGGAATTGGGAGGGTGTTTTTTGCACTTCAGACTGGCTACAAAAAGGTGAGCAGCAACATAAAAGGTGAGGATAAAGGTTAGTGTAATCTCAGCTTTTACCCAAAAGAGTCACCCTCTGACAGAGTTTTGGGTCTTCAACTATTGATGTCATCTGCATACACATTATTCGTTTCGATCAAACGCTCTGCTTAGTTTCATTTTCTGCCTGCAAAAGCACGCTCTGCAAAAGCATGTAATTTTCTGTCAGTCCTTTCGGCATAGGCTGTACTAAGAGTTGGGCCTCTCTTATATGTAAAAACCAGCATATAAGCATTAAATACACATATATTTAAATCTCAACAACACTGTGTTGAAGGCAATGGCTAGAACACTAAATCACTGAGCTAACAGTGATGCTGACTTGGAGTTAGCATCCCTGGGCAAGATGCTAACCCCAAGTTGCTCTTTGATGCATCCATTGTCTGTTAGATAGAAAAAAAGTGCTTGTCTGAATGGGTGAATGAGGCAAGTTGTGTAAAGTGGTTTGAGTGAGTCAGAGTACAAAAGCACTGTATAAGAACCAGTCCATTTAACAATTGTGCAGTGAATTGTATGTCAGTAAATGTGAACTATATCAGAGACACAAGAGAAAAATATTCTTAAGCTGAAGTTGGTCTGCCACCTGCACCTAAATACAATGACACTGTGGATCTGCTTGAACTTGAACCAGGAATGTGGTATCTCCACATTATTGATCAGGTCACATAGTTTAGTACAGGCAGCATTAAAAATCAAATAATGTCTGCTATACACAGCAAATTCAAAAGTGTTAAATTTTTTGGTGTTAATAGTCTCCTTGCAAAAGTAGAGTTAATTTTACTCTAAGCAGAGTCACATTCTTTTAATGTAACTCTGAGGTGTAAAATGATAGTAGTTAAAATCGAGTGTTAAAAATGAGTGTTTCTCTGTCAAATCTGGAGGTGTTACAATGGAAACATTAACTCTTGACCTCTTAACTCTGAACTCCTACAGGGGTATGACCCTAATAGAATAATATTGTACTATTCTTAGTTAGTGTATTGTCTGTCTTGTCTTAATGTTGGTTTATAATGGAGCACTGTAACAAAAAATAATTTCCCCCAGGGATCAATAAAGTATTCTGATTCTGATTCTGAATTCACAGACTCCGCCCCCAGCACGGCTCCAATCGAAGCTGAAGTGAAGCCGTTTCAGAACATTTTGCTCTACATATTTGAGTTGTTTGCCATGCTTGGTAAGTCATTTTTTCAAAGATTGTTTCAATTATTATTATGAGCTTTTACTTCTGTGGCTCTTTGGAGTTGAGACAAAGCTGTGTGAAAGGCATTAGCCATGTTGCTCGCTGATAGCATAATATTCTGTTTTAGCTAGCTGAAAGGTATTGTTTGCGGCAAATACCACAGCCTTGAAAAAAAGCTTGCATGTGAATTTTCAGTCAAACTTTTGGTCAAATACACCTAAAACAATGTCTAGAATGTGAAATGTTGGTATAATGGTGCTACTTGAAGCCTGAAAACGATCGCCCATAAAAAAAAACAAAAAAACGAGCAAACAGCAGTAGCAGACGTCCTGACTGGATTCTACGTTAGCATAGATCCCTCCAGAGTTTTGTGCACACGGTTTAGGTAAAAATTGAAAAAGGTTGAGGTTTTACATTTAGTTCAGTATTACCTGTTGCCTGTGTCCTTGTCTTTTGGGAAAATACTTTACACAAGTAATGGCTCAAAGAGGATTCCTTTTTTTTTTACTGTGCTGCAATTGTTTACTGGATTATTTGTGCCATTAATTAGTGTCAACTAATTTTTATTCAATCTCCGCACAGGATATGCTTGTGAAGATGGAATATGGGGGAGAGCAGAAGTGCGTTGAAGTTCCACAAAGGGATAATGAAGGACATGCATATTGTATTGAAGAAATAAGTGATGAGAATGCTGTTATTTGCATTTACCATGTCAGACCTTTTGATAAACAAAATTCTAATGAAAGTGAGAACATGTATACTGTTACATCTTTCAGAAAATGTTTTGAAATTGTGGTGCACAGTTCAGAATAAATGTTTTTCAAAAACCATTGCATCTTTTTAGTAAATGTTTATTTCCAAAAGAAATTTCTAGAAGTTCAGAACAGTAAAATTCCCGCTTTTTAGAATGAATTAGAAGATAACTCTTACGTAGTTAAACTAAAATACTCTTTGAGAGTTAATATATAAACTCTTAACACCAAGTGTTAAATTATCAACTCCAGACAGATTTGGTGTTTAACACTAAATCAGAGTTAACGTACCAACTCTCCAAAAAGAGTTAAATTAACACTCTCTGGTGTGGACCCATATAGACACTTTAATAGTGTTGAAATCAAATCCGACAGTGTTAATTTGGACATGCTGGATTTGCTGTATACCTTTGCCAACAGGGGTCACCACAGGAGGCAGCTCTGTATTTTTGCTTTGACAAATTTTTATGTCACCCTGCAGTCAGTAGCAACCCCAAACAGTATCTGTGTCTACAGATGGAATCAAACCATCAACCTTTCATTTGACAAGCAAATATATTATGATGTGGTATTAATATAACACATCAATAATATTAGAGGCACTCATTCTATCCTCAAAGAAATCTTCTGAGATAGTCAGAGACTTTGTCCATTACTGGATGAGGGAACATGGCTCATCTGAGAAATTATTCAGTGATGATGGCGGAGAATGACAATTTAAAAACAACACACCAAACACTTCCTAATATTATGATGATAATAAAGACAACTGGGACTAAACTGGGGTCTCAGTGCAAAGAACAAAATATCCTCATCAGTTGGTTTTTGGCCAAAATCCTAACCTGTGTTTTGCGCTAACTGATAAACCACCTGCCCTGGAGGGCACAGCATGCAATGCGTGGGCAGCAAGACACATGTTAGATACATCTGGAAAGGTTTTTACAGAAAAAGCATTTTCAGAATGAACATGAAGAGCACAGAGACTTGTCGCACAGATGAGAAATACAAGGCTGGAGACAATGTGTATAACAAGCATGTGGACTCCTTAGAGTGGAAGGGTCCAGGGGTTATTGTTGGCCAAGATGCATCAGTACTGTTTGTCAGACCTGGAGGAACACACATTAGAGTGCATCATCTAAGAGTGAGAAAAGTGAAGACAGACAATGTAGCACATGTCATAGATGATGATATGGAAAATGACACATGCACTGAACAAAGGCAACCTGATGAAACACAGAGCACAGAAAAGATTACAACTGAAGTACCACAGGGGTTGGGGGAAGCTGAGCCCACAGGAAGGTCTACAAGAGGGGAGAATCTAACATCTCCCCAAATGCAACGTAGACACTCACACTGAGAAAGAGCAAGAAACAGATGTCATAGTAAGAACAGGAACAATTGTGAAACACAAAAATAGAGAATAAATAATAAATAGCAGTGTCTCACACATAGTACTCATGTTACCTCAGCCCATGTGGTACATGAGGAAAATGAAAACTTCCATTATGGAACAACAACTATTTTACCATTAACAAGAAAGTACAAATATACCAGGAAGGCTAATAATAATGATAGATTGCATTTATATAGCGCTTCTCTAGGTACCCAAAGCGCTTTACAATTCCACTATTCATTCACACACTGGTGCAGGCAAACCACAGTTGTAGCCACAGCTGCCATATCGTGCCTTCGGTCCCTTAGGCAGTAGGGTAAAGTGTCTTGCCCAAGGGCACAACGACCAGGACAGCGAGAGCTAGGGAATCGAACCGGCAACCTTCCGGTTACAGATGAGCTTCCCAACCCCCTGAACCACGGTCGGCTACGCTCAGCCCCATTGATGGGAATAACAGCGTTACAAGTAACGTGTTCAGCTTACCGCATCTTATATCAGTTGCACGGAAGTAGCTGTCTATGTAAGTAATCTGGGCGCTACAGCATTTAGCAGCTGCGCGCGTTCCGCGGGCAGCAATCACTTTCTGACTTCACTTTTTGGCACAACACCTGGAGCTAGGGGAGCAAAACAATCACATGAGTGCTGCTGTTTGACTGAGGAAGAATAAAGTAGTCGTGGTAAGCCAATCACATGACCACTTCAAGATGATAAAGCAACAAGGTGATATATACCAGTTTTAATATTGTGTTGATCAGCCACGTAAAAGCAGAGTCATGATAAACAATATATACGCGGCGTCTTTTCCTGAATAGTTTTGTCATGTTTACTGCAAGCACTCTCTGCTTATGACCAAAAAACAAGAAACAAAACAAAACTCAACCCGTTCGTGTTGGTGGAAAAATGCACCATGTTGACCAATCAAAAAATGATATGGCAACATGACATTTGGTTGTTTAGGAAGAGGGGAAGTTTTAGGAGAGAGAGAGAGTTTTGAGATGTGAGAGATTTGTGACGTTTAGCGTGTTTGGAGTGTGTAGTTAATGTGTTGTCTTGTGTAGTTAGTGTGTAGTGTTGTGGATAGTTTTGTGTTGTGTTCTTGCTCATTGTGTCAGATGTTTAGTTACTCCTCGGCCTCCTTTAGCAGTAATGATATCTGTAACAAATGTAGCATATTTGCAGCTCTGGAGGCCAGGATTACTGAATTGGAGACTCGGCTTCGCACCCTTCATTCACCCATAGCTAGCCAGGCCCCTGTAGCTGGTGCAGCCGAAGATAGCGTAGGCCCCGCTAGCTGTTCCCCGGCAGACCCCAAGCAGCTGGGGAAAGAGGGCGGCTGGGTCACGGTGAGGAGGAAGCATAGTCCTAAACAGAAGCCCCAGGTACACCACCAACCCGTTCATGTGTCTAACCGTTTTTCCCCACTCGGCGACACACCCGCCGGGGGTCAAACTCTGGTAATTGGTGATTCTGTTCTCAGACATGTGAAGCTAGAGACACCGGCAACCATAGTCAATTGTCTTCCAGGGGCCAGAGCAGGCGACATTGAAGGAAATTTAAAACTGCTGGCTAAGGGTAAACGTAAATTCAGTAAAATCATAATTCACGTCGGCAGTAATGACACCCGGTTACGCCAATCGGAGGTCACTAAAATCAATATTGAATCGGTGTGCAACTTTGCCAAAACAATGTCGGACTCTGTAGTTTTCTCTGGTCCCCTCCCCAATCAGACCAGGAGTGACATGTTTAGCCGCATGTTCTCCTTAAATTGCTGGCTGTCTGAGTGGTGTCCCAGAAACGATGTGGGCTTCATAGATAATTGGCAAACCTTCTGGAGGAAACCTGGTCTTGTTAGGAGAGACGGCATCCATCCCACTTTGGATGGAGCAGCTCTCATTTCTAGAAATATGGACAAATTTATTAAACCCCCCAAAATATGACTATCCAGAGTTGGGACCAGGAAGCAGAGTTGCAGTCTTACACACCTCTCTGCAGCTTCTCTCCTCCTGCTACCCCCCCAAAAACCCATCTCCATAGAGACTGTGTCAGCTCCCAAACAGACAAAAAACAAACTAAAAACCAGCAACAAACAACTTAAACATAAACAATTACAAAGAAAGAACAATACAGTATCCACATCTGAACCAAAGAGTAAAACAGTGAAATGTGGATTATTAAATATTAGGTCTCTCTCCTCCAAGTCTCTGTTAGTACATGACTTAATAATTGATCAACAAATTGATTTACTCTGCCTTACAGAAACCTGGTTGCAGCAGGATGATTATGTTAGTTTAAATGAATCAACACCCCCGAGTCATTCTAACTACCAGAAATCTCGAAGCACAGGCCGAGGGGGCGGTGTGGCAGCAATTTTTCACACCAGCCTATTAATTAATGAAAGACCAAGACAGACTTTTAATTCATTTGAAAGCCTGATGCTTAGCCTCGTCCACCCCAGCTGTGAAACTCAGAAACCAGTCTTACTTGTTATCATCTATCGTCCACCTGGGCCTTACACAGAGTTTCTGTCTGATTTCTCAGACTTTATATCTAATTTAGTTCTGAGCTCAGATAAAATAATTATTGTGGGTGATTTTAACATCCATGTAGATGCTAAAAATGACAGCCTCAACATGGCATTTAATCTGTTATTAGACTCAATTGGTTTCTCTCAAAATGTAAAAGAACCCACCCACCACTTTAATCACACTCTAGATCTTGTTTTAACATATGGCATAGAAACTGAACATTTAACAGTGTTTCCTGAAAACCCTCTCCTGTCTGATCATTTCCTGATAACATTTACATTTACAATAATTGATTACACAGCGGTGGAGAGTAGACTTTATCACAGTAGATGTCTTTCTGAAAGCGCTGTAACTAAGTTTAAGAATATAATCCACCCACTGTTATCATCTTCAATGCCCTGTACCAACATAGAGCAGAGCAGCTATCTGAACGCTACCCCAACAGAGGTCGATTATCTTGTTAATAATTTCACCTCCTCACTACGTACGACTCTGGATACTGTAGCTCCTGTGAAAACAGGAGTGGGCAGGTGCTTCTCCAACAGCATCACCATCAACACAGGAGCACCTCAGGGATGTGTCCTCTCGCCACTGCTCTACTCCCTCTACACTTCAGACTGTGTGGCCACCCATGGCTCCAACACCATTGTGAAGTTTGCTGACGACACAGTGGTGTTGGGTGCCATCTCCAACAACGATGAGGTGGCCTACATGGATGAAGTGAAGAATCTGGCATCGTGGTGCCAGGACAACCACCTCCAGCTGAACGTCAGCAAGACCAAGGAGCTGGTGGTGGACTTCAGAAGGGGTCAGCACAGAGACTACAAGCCCATTATCATCAATGGAGCTCCAGTGGAGAGGGTGCAGTCCTTCAAGTATCTTGGTGTCCACATCTCCTCAGACCTGACATGGGCTGCCCACATTCAGGTCCAGACCAAAAAGGCTAGGCAGCGCCTGTATCACCTACGACAACCAAAAAGCTCTCCAGAGAGTGATCCGTACAGCAGAACGCTGCTGCAGGATTGCTCTCCCCCCACTTCAGGACACCTACACCAGGAGATGCCGGACTAGAGCAGCGCAGATACTGAAGGACCCGTCCCATCCTGGCAACAAACTGTTCCAACTTCTGCAATCTGGTAGAAGGTTCCGCATCTTCCGGGCAAGGACAGAGAGACTCAAGAGGAGCTTCTATCCCCAAGCCATCCGTGCCCTAAACACACACACCCGCCCTCTCACATCATCTATAATTGACTGAGACAGGACTCTTCCAGACACTAAACCAAGGCACAATGTACATTTCAATTCCTTTAATTTTAAATATGTTTATATTGTCTATCCTGTAAAATAGTCAGATGTCTATTCATATTAATGTACAGAATTCACCTGCTTGCTGCTACTACTGCACATTCACCCAGTGTATATACTATATGTCTGTATATATATACATATATACACATATACACATACGTGTATACATATACACATATATATACATATACATATACACATACATACATACACACATATATACACATACATACACATACATACACATATATACACGTATATATGTGTATGTATGTATATATATACATATATATACACATATATACATATATATATATACACACATATATACATATATATATATATAATGTTCTTCCTCTACACCCCCCCAATTTTTGCACATGTCGAGGAGCGTGTCAGGCTACATTTCACTGTGTGTTATACTTGTATAACTATGCATGTGACAAATAAAGAACCTTGAACCTTGAAACTAAGGTCTCTAATCAGAAGTACCTGACTCCGTGGTATAATTCTCAAACACGTACCCTAAAGCAGATGACTCGTAATCTGGAGAGGAAATGGCGTGTCACAAATTTAGAGGATCATCATTTAGCCTGGAGAAATAGTTTGCTGCTTTATAAGAAAGCCCTCCGCAAAGCCAGAACATCTTACTATTCATCACTGATTGAAGAAAATAAGAACAACCCCAGGTTTCTCTTCAGCTCTGTAGCCAGGCTGACAAACAGTCAGAGCTCTGTTGAGCCAACCATCCCTTTAACGTTAACTAGTAATGACTTCATGAACTTCTTCACAAATAAAATTTTTATCATTAGAGAAAAATTACCAATAATCATCCCACAGATGTAATATTATCTACAGCTACTCTTAGTACCATTGATGTTAAGTTAGACTCTTTTTCTCAATTGATCTTTCTGAGTTAACTTCAATAATTACTTCCTCCAAACCATCAACGTGTCTTTTAGACCCCATTCCTACAAAACTGCTCAAAGAAGTCCTGCCATTAATTAATTCTTCGATCTTAAATATGATCAACCTATCTCTAATGATCGGCTATGTACCACAGGCCTTCAAGCTAGCTGTAGTTAAACCTTTACTCAAAAAGCCATCTCTAGACCCAGCAGTCTTAGCTAATTATAGGCCAATCTCCAACCTTCCTTTCATATCAAAATCCTTGAAAGAGTAGTTGTCAAACAGCTAACAGATCATCTGCAGAGGAATGGTTTATTTGAAGAGTTTCAGTCAGGTTTCAGAGTCATCA
>NW_024582715.1:479401-497997 GCF_018398535.1 Haplochromis burtoni
GGAGGTGGCTCTTCTGTGTTGTGCCATGCGCTTGTGAAGTGGCTGTTTGGTCTCTCCAATGTAGAGGTCTGAGAATTCCTCGCTGCACAACTCCTTTGGTTACCAAGACACAGCTCCCTCCGCCGAGAAGTGGGCCATGAACTTCTCCCTCACCAGGACAGCCTCTCTGGAGGAGTTGTTCGCTGCTACACGACCCAGGCCTTGCAATGGCTCCACCACAGCAGGACGGAGCTCCATGGAGCGCAGATACAACCTCCACTGTGAGGGAGAGAGGGAAGTTCCAGCGCTCCTGGAATCCCTCTGTGATGGACCGCCAGTCCGCAGTTGAAGGCAAAGCCATGAAATCATCCACTAGACAGTCCTAGATGGCTGTCGCTACCTGGGGGATGATATGGCTCACCGTGGACACACCGACTCGAAAACTGAATGCGATGGTCCTGAAGGATTCCCCGGTGGCAAGGAACCTGGACAAAATTGTTTAAAATTAGTATTATGTGTACCGCAGTTACAAAATACATTATTCCATTTCCAAAATACTTTTGAATCAAAATCAGAATCAGAACACTTTATTAATCCTGAAGGAAATTAGGGTAATGTCAGATTGAAATTACAAAACATAAATCTTACATAAAATATTTTGTAATTATAAGGATAATTACATGATGTATATTAGATATAATATAAAACAGTCTGCGGGGATTATATATAAATATTCAACTTTCCCAGAATTAAACCAGGTTTAAATTTAAAAAATAAAAGGAGTGAGTATCTCTACAAAGATTAACCCACAGTGGTCCTCATGCCACAGTTTGATATCAGCAAACACTGAGAGCATACACTGATATGACACCACAGCCATGCTATCATTGCAAACACTGAGAACAGCATAAATCGAATTAAATCGGGACTTGATGAGACCTTTCGAGTATCACTAGAAATATTATAAACAGTCGTCTCCATACATCCATCCTAACATCCATGTTTGCAGTGTATAAACGATAGTTTAGCATATATTAGCACAAGTATCAATAAAGGACTACCGTATTAAACACTTTTACTAACCTCAGGCAGATGGACAGGCGCTCTGCAGGTGGGATTGAGCGCCTGTAGCGCCAGCAGCTCCTCAAACTGGCCGAGTGAAAGATAGTGGTACCGCTGAAAGCGGCCGTCATCCAGGCGCAGCTCCTGGAGCAAGTGGTGAAACTCACCAAACTGCTCACGTGTCTGGAGGACCTGATGGACCCAGGTATGGCGAGGACGTCCTTAACGCCGCTGCTCTGCTCTCCACAGTACATAGAGAAGGGAGACTCTCTCTTCAAACGCTAGCTCGACAGCTGCCATCTTGCAAAGATACCGTCTGGCATAACTTCCTCCCACATCCCTCCCACACTGTAGAGCCGGCTCTTTGAAGTGAACGACGCAAGCCGGCTCCTTATTGGGAACCGTGTTTTGTTTTGTTTTTCTTTCTCTCACCCTCTCTCACTCTTCACTCCGCACGTGAGCCTTGTGCTTTGCGCTGAGATGAAGGGGCAGGGGCGGTAGTTACACTCGCAGTAGCACAGGAACAGAGCGGGAGGTACAGTAATCATCCACAACTATTTTCAGCTGCAGATGATAAAGGATTCAGAAAGTTTATTCATGCAGGTCCATGTGACAGAGAATGTGCATCTTCTTTTTGTTTTCATATTTTAATTTATATTTAATTGTGTTGTGGTTTGCAGTGTTTTGTGTTGTTTCACTTAAAATTTGTTTAAAAGGAAAAAGCTGAAAATTTAAATAGTTAAAAGTTGAAATGTGAATAGTTGTTTTTTGTATTATATGATTTATTTATTACATTTTATGTGGAGTGAATAAATAAAAGTATATTTACGGTGGCCCCTACAGACAAACAGCACAAACTCCAAAACACGTACAAAAGACAACAGAAGTGCTCCAGGATGCTGGCGCAGTGTTGAGCTTTTGTTACCTAGTGGCTACACAAGCCAGCAAGTACCAACGACCGGATTTGGTGTGTGGTAGTAACAGGTGATCCAGGAAAAGAGGAAAAAAATAAAAAAGGTGATGAAGCAGATTTTCATTGTCTTTTCTCTCTATCTCTTTTCTCCTTTTTCTTTCCCTCTCCTTCTGTTAACTTTCTTCTGAACTTTTCTTCTTGTTTTTCTTTCCCGTCCCCGAGTCCAGTCTGGCCTGATTACAATAACTTAGAATAAAAATAACTAATAAAGATCAAATAAACTATGACAATCAAGTGGACCAATATAGCAAAAGGCCCACTTGGGAAAGTAAATCTGTTGGGCATTTTTCTTCGCCTTCAGACAATAATTCTGATTGCTACAGTGCCAGAGAGGACACACACAAAAAAAAAACAAAAAAAAAATGTCAAGAAGATAGTAAATATTCCTAAATCTTCCATCTGAGTCTCCTGAGAATTCTTTCTGTGTAAAAGAACCTGGTTCATCAAAAATTACAATCCACTGCATGCCTTTTGCAGGAACATTTTGTTTTCAGCCCACCTATAGACCATTTAAATAGTCAACAGCTCTTCAGTGTCAACTCTGGATTGAGTGTCTTGTGTCATGTCTTGCCCTCTAAAGTTTTGACAATCTGCTGTTGAATAACAAATCTGGTTTGAATAAGAAACTTGTTTCAGCTCCAATATGTACATATGGTTATTGATTATTATGTGTCAAATAATCAGGACCACACACAGCGTTCAGGTGACAGTTTTCAGCGTTTTTATTTATATCGTATTATATTATATTTTTATTTATAATGTTCTTTCATCGTTCGGCACCGATGTCTTGTCAGGTCAGTCGGCTTTTCAGCTGCTTCCCCATTCCGCACTCCTCTCTCTTCTCCGATCCCCAGCTTCACTAAAAATGAAGGAGACCTCATCAGCACAATCAGTTTCACCTGCCCCATCAGCCTCCCTGGCACCACCCCTCCACTGCCGCAGACCACACACTTGCCACTGACTCATCCAGTTATCCTAACCCTACCTCTGTTAATTTTCTTGTTTTAGGACAATCTCTATTACAGTCCCAAGAGAGCACTTGTGGCAAATATAAATATAAATGGCAAACCATCATCCCACCTTTGTTCACAACAGAAATGACAGCAGGAATACAACGAAATGTACTGTGAGTTATCATCACCAACCAACTCTTGGCCTTACCAAAAGAGGATGGAACATTTTTGAGTTAAAAGGTTTTGGAACCAATGTTTGATTTATTTGTAGGACTAGTTATTTTGAAGTTTTAATGCCTGTTGCTCGGTCAAAGTAATTTCATCATCACTCTTTCAGCATCTGCAGGAAAGGTTGACTTCACAGAAGCCAAAAGGCAAAGACAAGAAAAGGACTTCTAAAAGAATTTTTCACACTCTCCAACTATTAGTCCGTGTCTTTCTGAATGATTGGCATTTTTACCACGCTCACTACCTTCTATTATTTTTAGCCCATGCATCATTTAATTATAAAATGATAATTGCAAAGACATTGACCCATGTGCTCATCCAGTAAAGCCAAACAAACATGACAGTCTTTCAGATCTTCAGGGAGTTTAGACTTTTTATTGTGCATTTATTTTTTATGTTATCTGATTTTTGGCTTTTTTATTTAGGGATTTTAAAGAAAAAAAGAAGAGGAAAAAGAAAGCTTATCACCCCTGAAAGCTAAATCTTTATGTAACATTAAGATTAAGGATGGACTAAAAATAGGAAGGGGAAAATACAAAATGGCCTGTATTTGTATAGCGCTTTCCTAGTCCCTAAGGACCCCAAAGCGCTTTACACATCCAGTCATTCACCCATTCACACACTGGTGATGGTAAGCTACATTGTAGCCACAGCCACCCTGGGGCGCACTGACAGAGGCGAGGCTGCCGGACACTGGCGCCACCGGGCCCTCTGACCACCACCAGTAGGCAACGGGTGAAGTGTCTTGCCCAAGGACACAACGACCGAGACTGTCCAAGCCGGGGCTCGAACCGGCAACCTTCCGATTACAAGGCGAACTCCCAACTCTTGAGCCACGATCGCCCCAAAGAATGAAATCTCAGAGGACGGGTGTCAAGTTCACCTGCCAGTGGAAGTGGAGAGCCTTGTCTACTATGTCCATCAAGGTGAGATGTAACACACCGTCAGGTGGCTGAGCTCAGGACACTATAGGATTGAACACATTTGAAGCCTTTTTCTGTAAAACTACAGTATGTAAAGCAAGAGAGAGGAGGTTTTTGAAAATAAAAATAAACATGCAGGCAAGAGCCAGCTATTGGCAAACACAATAACTTAAACTAATTTAGTCTTTAAAATGGATATCAATCAATCAATCAATCAAAATTTATTTATATAGCACATATTAAAACAACAGTGTTGACCATAGTGCTTCACAGTCAATAAAAACATGAGACAGTTAAAACAAACAATAAAAGAGGACAACAAACAATAGGTAACAACGCAACAAGCTAAAACAGCCAACTAGACAGAATCAAAAGCCAAAGTAAAAAAATAAGTTTTAAGACGTAATTTAAAAGACTGGATAGACTCGGCAGTGCGAATATGAACGGGGAGGTTATTCCAGAGTCTGGGTGCCACGGATGCAAAGGCCCGGTCGCCTCTCGACTTCATTCGAGTCCTAGGTTGTGCTAGGAGCCTGTGGTTGGACGATCTAAGTGCTCTGTTGGGATTGTATGAATGGAGTAAATCAGAAAGATAACTGGGCGCTAAATTATTCAAAATATTAAAAGTGAACAAAAGAATTTTAAAATCTATACGATATTTAACAGGGAGCCAATGTAATTTGGCTAAAATTGGAGTTATGTGTTCATGAATTCTCGTACCTGTTAAAAGACGCGCAGCTGCATTTGAACTTAACTGAGAGCCGTTGCAAAGAGAGAGTGTTGGAGGCCCGAGTAGAGGGAGTTACAGTCAGTCCAATCTGGATGTAATAAATGCGTGGATAAGCTTTTCAAGGTCCTTTAAAGGAAGGAACGGCTTTGCTTTGGAAATCTGACGCAACTGGTAAAAGCTGTTTTTTACCACAGTGGACACCTGTTTCTCGAGTTTAAAAGAGCCATCCAGGAACACTCCGAGGTTTCTTACAGTGGACGAAAGATGGCTAGCGAGAGGGCCTAGGGCATCAGCTAACTGGTCTAGCGGAGTGTGACTACCAAAGACTATGATTTCGGTCTTATTCTCGTTCAATGTAAGAAAATTATGTGATAACCAAATTTTAACTTCATGCAAACAGTTGAACAGAGGTTGCAAAGAAGCAGACACATCGGATTTCAAAGGTGAATAAATCTGGATATCATCGGCATAACAGTGAAAGGAGATTTGTTTTACTAAAAATTAATCCCAAGGGCAACATGTACAAAGAGAAAAGAGCAGGACCGAGCACGGACCCTTGAGGCACACCACAATAAATAGGGGCAGAAGCCGAGGAGTGTTGCCCCATAGCAACAGAGAACGACCTCTCTAGAGATAGGATTTAAACCAAGATAACGTACCTTTGAGACCAACAACATGTTCCAGTCTTGATAGAAGAATGTTGTGGTTAACCGTGTCAAAAGCAGCAGACAAGTCAAGTAAAACTAAGACCACAGAATATCCAGAGTCAACAGTTAAAAGAAGATCATTAAAAACTCTAAGTAAGGCTGTCTCTGTGCTGTGGCGAGGTTTCAAACCAGACTGAAACTTGTCATTAATACCATTTGCATCTAAAAAGGCCTGAAGTTGTTTTAGAACTACCTTTTCCAATATTTTGGAAATAAAAGGGAGTTTGAGATCGGCCTGTAGTTAGTGAGAGCATTAGGGTCAAGATTTTTCTTTTTCATAATAGGTTGCACAACAGCATGCTTAAAGACAGACGGTACACAACCTGATGACAATGATGCATTCAGCAGAGATAAGATACAAGGACCAATAACATGTAAAGCTTCCTTAAAGAAACGAGAAGGAAGAATATCGTGCGGGGAACCAGAGATTTTGAGATGATCAATTATATCTTTTAAAGCAGAATAAGACACTGGCTCAAACTGTTGAAAGACAGTCAAGCATTCAGAAGCTGGAACTGGGTCTAAAACTGATGATGGATGAGATGGATGAGAAGCCCTTAGAGCTGAGATTTTATCAGAGAAATACTTTAAGAATTTATCACAAAGAGCAGGGGAAGCATCCCTATAAGTGGTAGTGCGAGGGTTTATCACAGAATTAAAAGTATTAAAAAGTGCTCGGGGGTTGTGGCTATTAGTCATAATAATGCTAGACAAAAAGGCAGATTTGGCAGCTTTAACAGACTTTTGATACTTAGATAGACAATTATGGAGGATGTCCAGAGAGACGTGGAGTTTGTCTTTCCTCCATTTTCTTTCAGCACGACGACATTCACGCCTAAGGGCGCGAGTAGTATCATTTAGCCAGGGTTGTGAGGATTTGGCACGTTTAATCCTCAGAGGTGCCACAGAGTTAAGGATGTCAGGGCATGTAGTATAAAAGAGGTTAGCAAGCTCATCCGCTGATAAAACCCCATTACAGTTAGCATCAGAGAGGGGAGAGTCAAGGAAAGCATCAATGAAGTGGGCGATTGACTGGGAGTTAATTGTGTGCGATTGCCGCACAGGACCATCACTGTTCAAGTCCACAGCGCTCGCTACAGTATTAAACAAAACCGGGAAGTGATCTGAAATCCCAGAGTCCTCTATGTCTGTGATGCAAATATCCAGACCATAAGATAGTACCAAATCAAGTATATGACCTTTAGTGTGAGTTGGCTCACTTACCCACTGGGTGAAATTGAGGGTGCTAATAAGAGCGAGGAAATCCTTAGCTAGCGAACTGTCCTCACAGCAAACATGAATGTTGAAGTCACCAACAATTAATATACGGTCATAACGTGGCACTAGGCTCCCCAGTAGATCAGCAAATTCTGGAAGAAAATCCTTAATAAGTTTCAGGGGACGATACACCACAGCGCAGAGGATGGGGATGCAGTTCACTTCCAATAACTGCACCTCGAAACTGCGGTACAGAACAGGTGGCAGCTGCCGACATTGAAATTTGTTTTTAAAAACTGAAGCTAGCCCTCCACCTCTTCCAGTGGTCCGGGGTGAGCTAATAAAAGCATAGTCAGGTGGGAGCAGCTCCGAGAAGGGAAAAAGTTCGCCGGGCGAAGCCAAGTTTCCGTCAGGAATAAGAAATCCAGTCCCGACGATAGAATAAGGTCATTTAAAATAAAAGTCTTATTCATCAGTGATCTTGTATTTAATAAGGCCATACGGAGAGTGGTCACACTGTTACTGGTAGGAGAACGCCGCAGCAGGCGAAGGTTGCAGAGATTCGCGCCTCCTCTGGAGGACCGCACCCAGCACCGACCGGGTGGAAGATCAGCTGGGAGGTCCAGGTAACCATAAGGTCCAACAGGGCGAATCCAGCGATGACAGAACAGTCTGAAGTTAGCATTGTCTCGGAGGGCAGAAATAGATGACAAAATTTTTGTAGAATAGCGATCATTTGTTGCAACATAGGACTTTAAAAGGGCCTTGATACGAACACGGATGCCGCCACGTTTACCCCATCTCCGTGAACGTTTCCTTTGAAAGAAGGTAGATGGTAAGTGGCGGAGGTAATCAGGAAAGTCCTTCGAAAGCGAAGGAGGATCGTCAGATCTCCATTTAAAATTTTGTGTCTGGTAGTCCAAAGGCCGGAGATTCAAAAGAGTTTGGCGATCATAGGCAAGTAGCGTGGAGACATCAGGGCAGCACATAGAGAGAAGGACAATAAACAACAAACAAAAGTGGAGGAGACGGCTTGCCGTGAACACTGGCGCCATCTTGGCTCGGATATATTATATTATAAATCTTTCTGGTTGAGTGTTTTTTAAATAAAGGCATTGTTCCTGTGGACATAAATTTCTCCATGCCAATAATAATAAAAAGAAAACGAAGACAAAAAATAAATAACCTTTAGGGTTAGCTAACATGTCACAGGAAATAACAAAACGTCCATCGGTTTGTGAGGAAGTAAAGACAAAATAATTTACCATAATTTCACATAAACATGATTCTATATTCACAATTTGTCAAATGACGATGATGCAGAAGCTGTTGTTTGTGGATGTGTAATAAAAGCCAATAACAGGCACTTGCATAAGTGTCTTTCTGTTCGTTACTAAGACCGGGCTATATGGGGAGCCTATAGGGACATTAGTTAAATTCTTACTCGACTGAAAATAAGAGAAAACATAGCTAACTATGTCTGCTCTAAAGCAAAGTCGGAAGAATCACTATGTGCCACTGCCACCACAGGTGCTTCTGTCTGATAAGATATCCCAGATGATTTACCTGAAACTGTTAAGGAGGGAGGAGCTCCTTTACACAAAAACGTTTTCACACATCTTGAAAACAACAAGTATCTAATTTTCATGGTATTAAACACAGCGATTATTGTTGTCCTTACAGTTTACATGAGTTCGTTCACTAGCTAAATGAGCAATCCTGGATTTTACACATTGTCAGCTGCTGATGGCAACTTTTCATGTGTCAGCATAGCTCGTTAAGCTTTATGGCTTATGAAGTATAACGGCCTACCAGCAATATTATATTTATAATGTTTGAAATTGTATATTTATTTCACACACACACGCACGCACGCACACACACACACACAAATTATTCCAAGAGTAACAGTTTATTTTTACAATAGCAGCTTTTTTGTTTCATGATATAATTTTTGTTTTTGTTGATTTGTTTAAATATTAAGAGGCAATTAATTAAATGTTGCAGCTACAGACAACTGACCAAAAGGACTCAGAAGTAAATGAAAAATTCCCATATATACACCAAGTTAAAAAAACAAATACAGTTCTGGAATACAGAACATCGTTTCTCAAAATGTAATTTGAGTAAATATAAATAATAAACACAGTTATTTATATTTTTATCAGTGTATAAAAAAAACATTGAAAAACATTCTGAACAAATATATATGTGGATATTCAGGTTAATGAAGTAATGAAAGGCCATTGTTTTACAGAGCCACCAAAGCCTTGCACTGGTAAATAAGGGCCTTTTATTACTTTTTCAAGCCTGAGGGTTTTTTTGTTTAATGACAATTTTTATTTCTTTAGTTTTGTTCCTTTCCATGAGTGTCAGAGATTTCAGGGACACCAGCCAAATAAGAATATTTATTGGCGTTATGTGTGCAGCATTTCCTCTTGGACCCAAAGTTTTGAGTTTTCTGAATTGTGGTCATTTCATTTTGGGTTTAGATATATATGAATTATTTCATTGTTTCTTTCGCATGTTAGTTATTTCACAGTTCACATTTTCTTCATCATGTTTGCTTTGTTTAGAGCTGTTGCCTTCATATGAGATTTTCAAGTCTTGTCATGTTTTGTGTGTGTTCTTCATACAGCAGTTTACTTTGTCTTGTTATTAGCACTCTGTGTACTTGTTTGCTACCTGGTTTCTATTTAACGTTACTGGTAAATCATATTTAATCCCTTGTTTTCATTTTATTCCTGGTTAACCTGTGTTCATTTTGTCCTGTTGGAAATTCTGTCTGATATTTTCATATTTTGGTTGCTTCCTGTTTTATTTTGGTAGTCCCAAAGTTTTACTTCCCTCTTGTTTTTTTTTATTCTGTTTGTCTGTGCCTTGTGTTCTCTGTCCCTAATTATGTCATGTGTCTATTTAAAGCCTCTGCCTGCTTGCTT
Organism: Haplochromis burtoni; assembly: GCF_018398535.1. Lineage (NCBI taxonomy): Eukaryota > Metazoa > Chordata > Actinopteri > Cichliformes > Cichlidae > Haplochromis > Haplochromis burtoni. The sequence goes on from NW_024582715.1 coordinate 489,114, forward strand.
TGGTTGTTGGGTTGTCTCACTGTGTGGCTGGATTTCCGTCTTTGTTCCTGGTGGTTTCTCTGTATATTCATTCAGTTTTATTTTAACTTATAGACATCATCATTATAATGGCCACTTGAGAAGTTAATTTCTTTAGATTCTTATATGAAATTTCAAAGTTTGTCAGCATTAAAATGCAATTAAAATGCATTGCACCTGTACAGTTTCTGGATGCAGGTACCTAACCGATCTTACGAGTGTCAGTTAATAACTTGCCACTCCACCCTCCACATGTTTTCACTTCTACCTCCAAAGATCCAACTTAGTTTGGCCACAACTTAGGAATACATTTTAAAATGCTAAAAGAGCATGCCCCAGAACAAATTTTATGGTAATATACGTATTTTTAAATTATATAATTTTTTTCTCCTGTGCCAAATAATTGTACCATGTATCACCAGTACCTCACAGCCTAAAGTTAAATCAGTCTATTTGATATTCTTATTAAAAGCTGAACACAGCAGGCTTCAAAGTGGTCCAGTATTTGAAGGAATATTAGATCGTGTTGTTTATTGGATTATATTTTCCAGTTTATGATTTTATTGTGTACAGACCTGTACAGGCTAACCACAACTGTGCATTTCCTGCAGCTGTGTACTGTCTGCAGCGTTTCTTTGTTAGATGATTTGTTTGGCCAGGGGCTGTCTGTTCAATTAAATGTCTTCTCTGTCATTCTCACAGTTGCACTATTGTCAAAGTTAGCAAACAATGTCTGTTTTGCCTTGGAGTTCAAGTACAAAAGGTGGACATAGGTAATAGTCCAGTGATTGCATTTGACTTTCATAATTGTACAGGAGGGATAGCGTGTGCTGTACTTTCTTTGTTGAATATTGATTTTGTGTTATATGTGCTGAGCACAAACAGAATAAATTGGTTTGCCTGGCTTTCTACCTGCTCTCTTGTTGGAGAATAAAGGCCATTCACTGTTTTCATTAAGTTTTCTTTTTCTCACGCACCAATCTCATCTGAGCTGTACCAAGGTTAACATGCAGCCACCACAGCAGCAGGAATCTGCATGGTGAGTGTTTTTAATCTGTTAGAAAAAGTGTTGCTAAAGCACTGTGTGAGGGACCAAGCACCCAAAGCATAGAGGACACAGGCAAAGGGTTTTCTTTATTTAACCCTCAAAAAGTTCAAAAATGACAAAATTCAAAAACATAATTAGCAGGCCCATAAGAGGTCAACTAAATATAACTCGACAAAAAGTAATTTCCTGAAACTTAAACAAAGTGGACACAACTTAATTCAAAAACTGACCTAATTATAAAGACACATGAGGGTAGCTCTTATAGTGGTTTGGCCAAACCATTTATACACAATAGGGGGGAAACAGAAACACATTAATATTAACTAAGCACAGAATAACCTAAGTAAACCTAAAACAACCCTGTTCCGGATAAGCACATGGTCTGTCCTGCTGAGCAGGCAGAGTCCTCAGCCACACCTTTTGCCCAGACCAGGAAACAGCCACCGCCCAAAACCAGGTAACTCAAAGAAAGAGACACATTTATATATACATAACAATTAATATAACAAAACATTTTTAGAAAAACCACACAATGCTACTATGTGTGCGCCTCATAATATCAGTGTAAGGTTCAACCAAATGATTAATGAATTATATTAATGAAGAAAACTGCAAAACAAACTAATAAAGTGAATTAATGGACTGATTTACCCATGTGTGGCTGATGCCATCCCCCCCCCCCCCCCCCCCCCCCCTCTTCAGGTACCAGCGAGAGAGGAAGTCAGTGGTAACGTTGTTCTTCTTGATGACAAACCGTAAAGGTTGCAGTGACCAAAGCCACTCATGATAATTCTTGGTTTAGTTTCTTTTTTTTTTTTTTTCTTTTTTTTTGCCTGTCCCGTTTGGCTCTTTTGCCATCAGAATTGTTGTCTAAAGGCAAAGAAAGATGCCCAACGGATTTACTTTACCAAATTGACCATCCCAGCCTTGCCGTAATGGTCCATTTGATTCACCTTTTATTGTTTATTTTATTTTCACTTACTGAATACGGGACAGACTTGACTGGGGGAAAGAAGGGGAGAAAGAAAGAGGGAAAGAGAAACAGCTGAGAAGAGGGACGGGGGAGAAGGGCAAAAGACAAAATCCAACAGAACGGGCAGCAAAAAAAAAAAAAATGCATATATCGATCACCTGGATCACCTGCTGAGAAAGAAAAAAGAAAACACGCAGAAGAGAACAAGAGTAATAGAGTAAACAACATCACAATGCTATATGGGAATATGACAGTAAATTCATCTTTTCCATCCACTGAAGTGCACTGTGATCCGTCTGAAGGAATCAAGGGCCCACTTGATGGCAAGGGCCTCCTTTTCCACCATTGAATACCGAACCTCGCTTGGGAACAGGTTTCGGCTGATGTAAGCAACAGGATGACGTTCTCCTTCCAAACCTTGGAGTAGCTCTGCTCCCAGACCCCTATGAGATGCATCATTTTTAAGGAAAAAAAGGCTCATTAAAGTACAAAAATGGTTCACTACTCAGTGATTGACTGATGTCCTTGAAAGCTGCTATAGCCTCCTCTGTCACTACTCAGTGATTGACTGATGTCCTTGAAAGGTGCTATAGCCTCCTCTGTCCAGTTAATCTGATTAGGACACTTGATGCCTGTCAAGTCCGTTAGTGGAGCTGCCCTGGTGGAGAATCGTGGTATGAAATGATGATAAAAGCCTGCCATGCCAAAAAAGGATCTTAGTTGCTTCCTTGTCTGTGGGAGAGGACAAGACTCAATGGCTTGGATCTTACTGACCTGAGGCTTGATCACCCCATTCCCGATCACATGGCCTTGGTACTCAGTCTCAGCAGAGGCAAAAACACACTTTGAGGGGTTCACCGTCAACCCAGCAGCGCCAAGACGGTCCAAGACAGCATGCAGATGTTCCAAGTGTTCCTCCCATGTGGTGCTGTAGATGACAATATCATCAAGATATGCAGATGCAAAATCTGAGAAACCACATAGTACTTGGTCCATTAATCTCTGAAAGGTTTCTGGAGCCCCATGCAGCCCGAATGGCATCATTGTAAATTGGAAGAGACCCCAAGGTGTTTGAAAGGCAGTCAACTTCTTTGATCACTCCGTGAGTGGCACCTGCCAATATCCCTTGCACAGGTCAAGTACTTTGCCTTCCCCAGCCGTTCCAGCAAATCATCAAAGCGTGGCATGGGATATGAGTACCTGACGTCTATACAGAACCTCATGCTTTCATCCTTCTTTGGCACCAGGACCACTGGATGACACCACTTACTCTTTGATGGCTCGATGATCCCCAAGGACAATATGAGGTCAATTTCCTTCTTCAGGGATGTCAGCAGACGTTCAGGAATCCTAGTTCAAACGCTTTACTAAGACGCCCTCTTTAATGACAATGTCATGCTCAACAATATCTGTTCGGCCATGATTCACTTGAAAGACCTCAGAGTTGCATGCAGCTCTCACCTGAAGCTGATTATCATCTGGCAGATGACTAAGGTCAAAGTCTGCCACATCAGCAGAAGGTAAGTATTGCTCACCAACTTCCTCTTCCTCTGGCACACCCCTTATGAGCATCACTTCTGCTGTCTTTTCACCCATTCCTTCAAAAGATTTATGTGCAGAACCCTGCTGGAGCGTGGCTTTCCAGGGATGAACACCTGGTAAGTAGTGGACCCCAATTTCTTCTGAACATCAAAGGGCCCTTGCCACTTAGCAAATAGCTTGTTGTTGTCAGTGGGGAGGAGCACCAACACCTTTTGTCAAGGACTAAAAGACCTCTGACGAGCTGCTCGGTCATACAAAACTTCTGCTTCTGCTGGATTTTGGTCATATTTGACTGAGCAAGCTCACTCATTTTCTGCAGTCTGTCCCTCATCTGCACAATATAGGAAACAATGTTAACTGAGTCCAACTTTTCTTTGCCTCCCTCCCAGAAGTTTCGTAACAGGGTCCTTGTACCTCATACTAGAGTTGGATGTCTCGAGACCACTTTTACGTGATCTTGGTCTCGACTTGGTCTCAACAGACTTTTGTCTTGGTCTTGTCTTGGTCTCGACTGACTTTGGTCTCGCTGTCTCGGTCTCGCTGTCTCGGTCTTGCGTTCTCAAATCGACATAGTGTTCGGGAGATTTGGAGTCAACCATCAGCGGAGCGGGGGGGTGGCTTACTGGGCTTAAGCCTGGGTCATTTTTTCAGAAGCATGGGGTCTTTTGGAGTGTAATTTGTTAGTTACATGCCTGACTGACAACTATATAAAACAAAAACAACACACGAAGCACAGAGCGCACCGTTGTAAATTCCCCCTAATTTTGGTATGATCCGAGCTCAGGCACTTGGCGACTGAGTGCAGGGGGAGAAGCTGCTGCCTGCGAGTTTGCTGAGGACAGAGGAGAGCTTAAGTTTGACAAGGTACCAAAGTAAATGTAAATAATGTAAATATGATGGTGTATCACAAAAGATTGATATCAAACTGATCACTTGGTTGGGTTACTTGCTCTTCTAGTGAATCAACAAATGGATAAATAAAAAGTTGAACAACAATGCGGTTTTTTTAGAGAGTATTAGCTTACATTTCATATTTTCAGTTGTTACCCTCCACGGCTAAACAAAATCTCTAAATCGGTTTCAATTGTGTACTGATGAACACAACAACGGACATAAGGAGCTTCTTTCAAAGAAAAAACTCAGGTAGATGTTATTTTATATATTATGCTTTGTATGTTGTTCAGTATATTTCTGTGCAAAACAAGAGAAATTTCAATACACAGCAGTATATTCACAGTTGAAACCAGATATTTACATACACTTTAGGTAGAAAACATAAAAAACTTTTTTTTTACTGTACAACATCAATTTAGAGTAAACTTGTTTTGTTTTAGATAAATAAATGTTGAATTATCTTTTGAATTAGTTAAATGTCAGAATAAAAAGAGGGAGCTGTGTATTTTAATCACTTTCATCAAATTTAGGAGTACATGTACACTAAGTTTATTGTTAATTAATAAGAAAACTCCAGAGGATTCCATTGTGAGCTTAAGAAGCTTCTGATAGGTTAAAAGACTTTTTTTTTGTCTCGGTCTCGTTTTGACTTGGTCTCGACCTGGTCTCGATCTTGGTCTCGTCTCGACTTGGTCTTGGTCTTGTCTTGGTCTCGATACCCTCTGGTCTTGGTCTTGTCCTGGTCTCGATACCCTCTGGTCTTGGTCTTGTCTTGGTCTCAGATTAGGCAGTCTTAACTACAAGTCTACCTCATACCCATACAAAAGTTCAAATGGAGAGAAACCAGTGGAGGCTTGTGGTACTTCCCTGTAGGCGAAGAGAAGATAAGGAAGCCACTGATCCCAATCAACACCATTCTCATCTACCACCTTCCGGGGCATCTGCTTCAGAGTCTGATTGAACTGTTCTGTTAGCCCATCAGTCTGAGGATGGTATGGGGTGGTCCTCAGGCTTCTAATGCCCAGCAGCTTGTACACCTGTTTTAGTAAGTTGGACATAAAGTTACTCCGCTGATCAGTCAGTATTTCCTGTGGGAACCCTACTCTTGAGAAGAGCTGTACAAGGCACAAAGCTACTGATTTTGCCTTGATGGATTTCAGTGGGAAGACCTCTGGATATTTAGTAGCATAATCAGTAATTACAAGCAGCGATTCCCTGACTTACTCTTCTCAACGGGTCCAACAATATCCATTCCAAGACGCTCAAATGGGGTAGCAATAATAGGCAGTGTTTGGAGTGGAGCTTTGGAAGGGACTTTGGAGGATGTCATTTGGCACTGAGGACAGCTCTTGCAGAAGTAGGCTACATCTCTATGGAGGCCAGGCCAGAAAGAAATGTTGTTTAATATGAGTTGTGGTTTTGTGCTTACCAAGGTGGCCAGCCCAGGGAATAGAGTGTCCCAAGTTAAGCACTGTTTCCCCAACTTCTTGGGGGACCACTAGCTTCAGAAGTGAGCCCACCTGATGGTAAAGTATGCCATTTTGTTCATGCCTGCCTCCTCTACTTCCTTGTCTATCGCTCGCTGAAAACAGGAAGTTAAACTAAGATCAGTCTTTTGCAACTCTATTAAATTTCCAGGAATTTGAAGTCCCAAAGGCAATTCTGGATCAGTATGCATTTCTGGGTGTACTATAGTATGCTGGAACTTCTCCTGTCTCCTCTGTCTGCGACTTTTCCGAGGCTTCCCAGGTGCAGCTTCCCATTCCTCATTAAAAAATGGCAAGGCACTAAAAACTTCTGAGGTTTCGTTAGACTTTTGAGCTTGAGCTCTAGTAACAGCCATATTGCATTGATGATTCTGGTCTGACTCCAACAAATCAAAAAGCACTGGAAAATCCCGTCTCAGAATAGCTGAATAAGGCAAGTTATCAACCACTACCGTTTATGTCAGAACCAATACCGGTACCAATCCCTAGTCTGGTCACACTGGAGTCCATGTTAAGCATGTGGACGTGGCATGAAACACATTTCAACCATCTTAGCTGAAGTTTTTGGGCACTTTGGCTTTGTGTGGCCCTCTAACCAACAGAGGTAACAAAAGATCTTTTTTTAAATTTTTTAATGGTCTGCCAGAAAACTGGTTATCACCCACAGGAGTTTTATCTGCTGACAATGGCATCTGATGGTACATCTGGGCTGATTTGGGGCCTTCCTTTGGCATTTTATTTGCATTACAGGTCCATGGTTGTCCTTTCCTCCTGGCAGCTGCAAACACTTCTGCCAGCTCAGCTGCCTTCGCTGCAGAAGACGGATGTGCTCTCGAATTCAGACCTGCAGCTCAGGGGACAACATTCTCAAATATTGTTCAAGGATGATTATTTCACCAATTTCTTGGTTTGTTTTACCTTTTGGCTGAATCCATTTTTCATACAGATCTTTAAGTCGACCATACAACTCCTAGGGTTCTCATCTGGCCTGACTTCAAGTGAATGGAATAGCTGCCTGTAGGTCTCAGGGTTAACATCATACTTGGACAAAATGGCAGCTTTTACTTTGTCATAGTTGAGAGAGTCATCAATATCCATATGAATGTATGCCCCTCTTGCCTTGCCAGGTAGCAGTGGTATTAATTGAAAAACCCAGTCTGTTTTTCCCAATGATATGCTAAGGCAATGCGTTCAAATGTAGTCAAGAAATGCTCAATGTCATCACTATCAGTCAACTTTTCCAGTCTGGGTTCATCCAATGAAAACTGACCTGATAATGACTGACTGGATTCAGCTTGAGCTTGAGGAGAACTAGGAATGTGAGGTAGCTCCCTTGACTCTGGTGACTCTGTGGTAGGTAATGGTAGCTCTGGTACTGGTGATGTCCGGGACTGCACCTCTAACTGTAAAAGCTGAAACTGATGTTGCAATGCTTTGAATTTTTGTTCTTGTCGTGCAGTTACCTCTTCTTGCCTTGCTTCCTTAGCCTCCTGTTGACCCATATGAGCTTGCAATATTGACATCAGATCTGACAGAGTTTGCTCCCTTTCTTCAATCTCAGTGCTCCTCACCATTTCAGAGACTCCAATTTCCCTAACCCTAACAAAAACACATTAATATTAACTAAGCACAGAATAACCTAAATAAACCTAAAACAAGACATTTTGTTCACAGTCCTCAGCCACACCTTTTGCCCAGACCAGGAAACAGCCACCGCCCAAAACCAGGTAACTCAAAGAAAGAGAAACATAATTAATATAACAAAACATTTTTAGAAAAACCACACAATGCTACCATGGGCATGCCTCATAATATCAGTGTTAGGTTTAACCAAATGATTAATGAATTATATTAATGAAGAAAACTGCAAAACAAACTAATAAAGTGAAAAAATGGACTGATTTACCCATGTGTGATGCCATCACACACTGAAAGATTAGAACTGTAGAGTCTCGATAGAAACGAGTCCATAAAAAAGACTTTAACTAAAAAAGTTTAACTAAAATGAAATTTGTTTATAAATAATCACGTTTCTAAACAGCAAAACAACAACTTGTAAATGCAGTGATTTTTTTTTCCACTGCCCATCTTTACTTCCCAGAAACATTTTATACATTGTATCCCAAGTTTTTTGGAGTCATCTTCTTCTTCTCCTCTTGGCTGCTACCATTAGGGATCATCAGAGCAGATCATCTGCCTTCATCTCACCCCATCCCGAGCACCTTAGCACCCTTCTCTGTCACGACAATGCTCAGCAATTCTCCTTCACTGCACCCATATTTCCCTGTGGTCTCCCTCTTTTCCTCTTGCTTGACAGTTCCATATTAGCTTCCTTCATCAAATTTTTCCACTTTCTCTGTTTTTCACATGTCCAAATAATCTCATCCATGCACATTAACTTTGTCTTTTAAGTGCTTAACATGTCACTGACAGGTCATTTCCAATGAATCTGAGCATCTTCAACTCTGCCACCTCCAACTTCACCTCATACCCTTTTTGTTAATACCAAAATCTCCAAATCATTTATCATAGCAGATCATACATCTGTCTTGTAAACCTTTCCTTTCACTCTTTCTGCTATCCGTCTGTCACGTATCACCCCTGTTGCTCGTCTCCACCCATCCTGCCTGTATGCTTTTCTTCACCTTTGTTGCTGTTGGTGGTTGGTCCTAGGTATTTAGTCTTGTCTCTATTCCTCGCTGCTTCACTGTTACACCTCCCTCTCATTTATTCCTCTTTTCTCCAGGCAATACCTCCACCTCTCCAGGTTCACGTAGTTGTCTGCACACATCTTAATCCACCGTAATGCCTGCCTGAGCTCATCTGTCCATCACTATTGCAAACAGCAAAGGGCTCAGAGGTGTTCTTTATTAAACTGCACTGATCCTTTAGATCCTTCACGGATTTGACATGTATATATAT
>NW_024582715.1:499324-501272 GCF_018398535.1 Haplochromis burtoni
TATATATATATATATAGACCTTGTATATATATATTGGACAATATCCGTGATGCACAGCATGATTGATGTCCCAAGGCATAGTTGCTTTGCTTGCAAAGCTACGTGCCAAAAATCTGCTATCTATGATTCTAATGATTCTATGCAAAAAATCTAAAGACGAGCTGCACTGTCTAACCTGATCTTTGACTACATTTTTGAAACTCTAAATATTTCTGCAGATGCTGGTTTTTGGAGGGGAAAACATTTGAGATGCTAAAAAATTCTACTTGCACTCTTTTTCTTGACTGAAAGCTGCCTGACAGCTTTTTAACTATTAATAATGTATTTTTCAACTCCAGCTTCAAGAAAAACAAGACACACTAATAGAAAAAAGGCATAACTTGTAAATCCATCCTGTGAGAAGGAAAGGGTGAGGAGAGTTTTTTCACTTGTGTTGACCTGTAGCTAAGGCAATCTGAGAAAGGAATAAACACACAACATCATACCAGAACTTTACACTGAAACCTTAAAACACACTTTTACTGACGGTGGGGTCTTTCTGCCACATGGGGAAAGCAGTGATAGAATGACCAGTGCGGCCACAGTAAATACAGTCTTTACCTGCAAATCTCCTCTGTCATTCCTCCTGGGTTAAGCAGGCTCTCCCTACCGTCATTGGCTTTCTGGCATTCTTGCCAGAAGAGCTTTTTAAACAGAACCGAAGACGGAGAAGACTGGGAAGAGGAAGTAGGAGGTATGCTGCGAGATATGGTAATCTTGTGTCACTAACTTATCTTTTATTTGCTCATTTAATACATAAAGAAACAAACATACCATAACTTCAGCATCTCAACCTCCCTCTACAGCCAGAGTGTGGAACTCAATTGCAATCGTTACATTGTCATTAGTTGAGCAAGCATTTAGCCGCTAAGAACAAAAAGTGTTATTCACATTGGCAAAAGTTATTGCTCGACGCAGATTACAACTGTGAAATAGCAATGTGTATAGTGTTGCCTGCAAGCGTCCAGCTCTTTTTGCCCCACATAGCCAAACACAATAAAAGCTGCATTTAAACAAAAACAGTTATGTGTTAAACACCGTCTTCTTTAGTACAGCTAAATTTAACCAAGAATGATGTAAAACTTCTGACGTATCTACCAAATGAAAGAAAATGTATCTCAAAACTTGTTGCTCATTGTCTCACAGTCTAAACCGTAACAAAATAGCTGTTACATCCCCACATGAAAGCTAGGCAAGGTGGGCGGGGAACAGTAACAATTGGATCCAGGTTGGAATGAAAAGGACGCCAGGCAGAGGTGTTTAACTTATAATCAGGTTTTATTGTAACCAATTAAACCAATAACCATATAAACAGTCACAACAGAAAGAGACAGCAACGCTGCTTTAACAGTAACTCAGACAGGCGAACCCAAAGAAATGAAGGCCACTTCAACTAAGAAAACAATTATAAGGAGTCAACAGAAAGAGACAGCAACGCTGCTTTAGCAATAAACCAGGCAGGGAAATCCAATGAAATGAAGGCCGCTTCACCTAAGAAAACAACCACTCAGTTGAGAGCTACTCAAAAAAGTAGTACTCCAACACCTAGGCCAGACCTAGCCTCCCCCTTACATTCACACTATAGGGCTTTGGAGTTGACGTAACGCCGCAATGCATTGTGGGAGCACGCCGCCATGTTTCTGGGCCACGAATCAAAACAAACACTGTGTTGGAAGGACGGTTGCTAGAAACATGCTTAAAAGCAACTCAAAAGAAAAAGGACGGTATAGAGACAGATTGCGTCTGGATGCAAAGACATGGTACTTGCAAAAAATAGCGTGCATTGGAAATGTGGACCCGTAAAAAATACGGCAGTGGAGTAGAAACCCTGAAGACCAACCGCTATTGACGTAGCCTGATATATTTTCATACCTTGTCTGTGGAGTCAAATACTGTCAATAAGGCCTCT
>NW_024582715.1:501297-507094 GCF_018398535.1 Haplochromis burtoni
TGTTCCGCGAAGTAAATGCATTGACAGTCTCTGATTCTTTTCCACTTCCTTCGTTGGAGGATGTGCATTGACAATATAGGTCCTGCCAAATACATTTCCAAACTGGACCTTCTTAAAGGGTATCATGGCAGGTGCCTTTCACACCCAGAGCCTCTGACATGGTTCCGCATTCTGTCACGACCCAACCATTTCATGCAGTACACGGTGATGGCGTTTGGCATGAAAAACTCACCGGCCACATTCCAGCGCTTAATGCAGCTGGTTTTGGGGGATGTATGTAATGTGTACTTGGATGATGTAGTGATATACACGGACACGTGAGAAGAGCATGTGGCTATCCTACAATCAGTGTTTCAGCGATTAGCCGAAACCTTGTTAACTCTAAATCTCGCTAAGTGCGAGTTTGCCAAAGCAACAGTCACATACCTGGGAAAGCAGGTGGGTTTGGGCAGGTTCGCCCGGTGGAGGCGAAAGTCGAGACTGTCCTAAGCTACCCACCACTAGGCAGGAGCTACAGCGGTCCCTGGGCATGACTGGATATCGCTGTTTTCGCAAGAACTTTGCGTAGTTGTGGCCCCTTTGACAAGCTGTGTAGCCAAAAGTCCCTTTTGAGTGGTCGGTGGAATGCCACCATGCATTTGAGTCTGCAAAGTCCCTCCTTTGCAGTGCCCCGGTCCTGGCAGCTCCGAACTTCTCTCAGCCATTCAAACTGTAAGTTGACGCCACTGGAGCTGTTACAGCATGACGCAGAAGTGTCACCCAGTCTGCTACTATTCTGTAAAGTTCCAACGCCATCAGCTAAACCAGGGGTCGGCAATCCTGGGCATGCGTGCCACAGCTGGCACGCGAAGGGTTAACTGATGGCACGACCATAGCTGGACTGGCCATTTGCCCGGTTTGCCCGATGGTGATTTTTCGTTTTTATGGGCCGATGGTTTTGTGTTGTTGTTGTTGTTGTTTTTGTAACGGTATAAACAATGAAAGGTGGTGGATTGGCCAGATGCTGGCCGATGTGTAAAAATAACTCAGTTGTTTGGTGGTGGCTATGGCGGAGCTTCCACAGAGGCCAGCAGGTGGATGAGGGAAAGGGGAGGCAGGAGGAGGAGAGACCCGAGGCGGCCGCCGAGTCCGAGTGTCAGGTGAACTGAACTTCAGGTAAGAAGTTATGACCTGCAGTCTATCTGGGTCAGATATAAACCAAGTTTAGGTGGAGTTTATTTTCGTTGTGCTGACTTTTTACAGTCAGTTACAATAACTCGTACTGCGTACTAGCTAGCATGACTGGAGTTTCTATACAGCTGGGTGGGTGCTATGATGTTACTGATATGTGAACTTTATTTTATTCATAAGGTTAGTTAGTAGAGTTGCCAACCGTCCCTAAAAAGACGGAATCGTCCCGATTCAGAGAAAATTATTACGGTTTCGTGTTGATCTGAAAAGGAACACAGTTTGTCCCGGACTTCAGCTAAATGAAAAAAGACACAAAGCTGGAGTTATTCTGTGTCTTTATGCTGCACAGCTCTCTTCTTCTTCTCCCCCTCCCTCTCCTGTTGCTACTTCAATCATGAAACTGATCAATGATCAGCTGATCGGCTTTTCTCTCTTGTTTGTTTATCGCCCACTTTGCGCCAGAAAGAGGAAACCAGCGGATGTCGCGCTAAACAACAGCAGCACGTTTAAGCTTGATCAGCTGTTGTTAGAATTTATTTAATATTAATTTCTAGTATCAGCTGATGTTTGCTGGAGCCACAGCTTAAAAGCTGCTGGTCGAGTCTTGGTATCTGGTGAGAGGGAAACATGAAGATGAAACCAGGAGATGTCTTACGAGCTGAACAGGTGATGGAGAAACAGGTTTACCTTTTAGGTGACATGAATGAGTTGAAGGAAGTTATGAACTGTTTCTGAGAGACAAATAACACCAGGATCCTTTTTTATAGTAGCTGACAGCTGGTAACTGTGCAGGGGCGGGTCTAGCAAAGTTTTGCCAGGGGGCCAGGTAGGGCATTAACAGGGAAAGGGGGGCACAAAGAAATACTTTTCTTTCTTATTCTCATTTAAAATGTCTCGCTTTTAATAAATAATTATCTGAATCTTACAACCAAAGTTTTTATCTGATGTAAAATGTATAGAAATCATACATATACCAACAAGACGTGTACATCACTGTCACAACAGCGTTTGTTTTCATTCAAAGGCTTTATGGCTTTCCTATAATACCTGGTGGGCCGGTCTCTAGTCAAAATGCCTCGCGGATTTTTTGTCCCAGTCCAGCCCTGGGCACAATACACAGTCAGTTAATGTGAGAAGGTGTATTAAAAAATAAATGGCCAGGCCAGCGGTGCACGTCGCAAATTAGCTCGCATAGACACATTAGTTGTGCCGCTTCTTAATGACGGTATGCTAGCTAACAACCCCAACTACCAGATTCAACTTGTAATTGGCTACAAAATAACTTAGCCTACCAGTGAGAGGGACGTTCTAGCTGGCAGTTTTTTCAAGCGATGTTGAAATTTCCACATTCGACACTTCAAATGCTTCAGTGTGTATCCCTCAGTGCAGCATCAGCACCACGCGAAATACACGGATACATCCGTAGACTCGAGACAGAATTCACAGCACGTTTTCGGGACTTTCAGGTGTATGGACCAATGGTGGTTTTTTTGATCAAGGACCATAACTGCCTTTTATCTCAAAGATTCTTGAAAAGGTAGTTTACAAGCAATTAATGTCCTTCCTAGAAGAACACGGTATTTTAGAAGTTTTCCAATCTGGTTTTAAAGCTTTACATAGTACCGAATCTGCCCTTTTAAGAGTTTTTAATGATGTGTTTTTGGCAAATGACTCAGGTGACTGTGTTATTATTGTGCTGTTAGATTTAACTGCTGCTTTTGATACAGTGGATCATAATATTTTAATTTCCCGTTTAGAGCAGTTGGTGGGTATGCGGAGTACCGCACTGCAGTGGCTCAGATCCTATTTGGCAGAGCGAACTTTCTCTGTGAAACTCGGGGAGTTTGTATCCTCTGTTGCTTCTCTTCAATGTGGGGTCCCACAGGGTTCAGTTTTAGGCCCGCTTCTTTTCTCTCTATATCTCCTACCCCTTGGGTCTATTTTCAGGAAACATGGGATTTCTTTCCACTGCTACGCCGATGACTCCCAGATTTATTTCCCACTTAAAAAGATAAATGGCTTCTCAGTAGACCCACTGCTCAGATGCCTTGATGATATAAGGGCCTGGATGGCTTTGAACTTTTTACATTTTAATGAACAGAAAACAGAAGTGATGGTTTTTGGTGGCGCTTCTGAGGCCACTATTATAGATCTTGGTTCACTGGCACAGTATGTTAAACCAGTCATCACTAATCTGGGAGTTAAAATAGAGGCAAATCTTAAACTTGAAAGCCAGGTCAGAGCTGCTGTAAGATCTAGCTTTTTTCATTTGAGGGAATTAGCCAAAATAAAGCCTATCTTATCGAAACAGCATTTTGAGACAGTAATCCATGCCTTTGTTACTTCTAGGCTGGATTATTGTAACGCACTTTATTTTGGGGTTAGTGATGCGTCCATTAGGCGCCTGCAGGTTGTGCAAAATGCTGCAGCACGTCTTTTAACTGGAACAAAAAAGTTTGAGCACATTACCCCAATTTTAATTTCACTCCACTGGCTACCTGTACATTTTAGGATTGTTTTTAAAATTCTCTTATTTGCTTTTAAATCTCTTAATGGCCTGGCCCCCCCCTACCTCTCGGAGCTACTACAACCATATACACCTCCCCGTTCCCTTAGGTCCGCCAATCAGCAGCTCCTTAAGGTACCAAAAACTAAGTATAAATCTAAAGGTGATCGTGCTTTTGCTGTAGTTGCTCCAAAGTTGTGGAATGATCTACCCTTGCATGTTAGGCAGGCCTCTTCTCTCTCTGAATTTAAAAGTCTTCTTAAAACATATTTATTCGCTGAAGCCTTTGGCATTGATTAGAGGGGTTGACTCAATTTGTTTTGACATGTTTTAATTTATTTTAGTTTTTTAGTTATTTATTTTATCTTATCTCATTTTAATTTGCTTTTAGCATGTACAGCACTTTGTGAACTCTGGTTTTATGTTAAAGTGCTTTATAAATAAAGGTGGTATGGTATGGTATGGTATGAAATGCAGCTGATTGAACTGAAGTTTGCAGAACTACAAACGCAGCTGGAATCCATAGCTGTGCGTGTTCATGGAGCTGCATTTTCACCTGCTGGACATCACTACCTGACAGGTTTAACTGTCTTCAGAACATTGCGAGTTTCACAGAGAAAGTTCGCTCTGCCAAATAGGATCTGAGCCACTGCAGTGCGGTACTCCGCATACCCACCAACTGCTCTAAACGGGAAATTAAAACATTATGATCCACTGTATCAAAAGCAGCAGTTAAATCTAACAGCACAATAATAACACAGTCACCTGAGTCATTTGCCAAAAACACATCATTAAAAACTCTTAAAAGGGCAGATTCGGTACTATGTAAAGCTTTAAAACCAGATTGGAAAACTTCTAAAATACCGTGTTCTTCTAGGAAGGACATTAATTGCTTGTAAACTACCTTTTCAAGAATCTTTGAGATAAAAGGCAGTTTGGTCCTTGATCAAAAAAACCACCATTGGTCCATACACCTGAAAGTCCCGAAAACGTGCTGTGAATTCTGTCTCGAGTCTTCGGATGTATCAGTGAATTTACGCGGTGCTGATGCTGTGCTGAGCGGAAACCTCCTGAAGCATTTGAAGTGTCAGAATGTGGAAATTTCAGCATCGCTTGAAATAACTGCCAGCTAGTAACGTCCCTCTCACTGGTGGGCTAAGTTATTTGTAGCCAATTACAAGTTGAATCTGGTAGTTGGGGTTGTTAGCTCACATACCGTCATTAAGAAGTGGCACAACTAATGTGTCTGTGCGAGCTAATTTGCGACGTGCACCGCTGGCCTGGCCATTTATTTTTTAATACACCTTCTCACATTAACTGACTGTGTATTGTGCCCAGGGCTGGACTGGGACAAAAAATCCGCGTAGGCATTTTGACTAGAGACCGGCCCACCAGGTATTATAGGAAAAGCCACAAAGTCTTTGAATGAAAACAAACGCTGTTGTGACAGTGATGTACAGTCTTATTGGTATATGTATGATTTCTATACATTTTATATCAGATAAAAACTTTGGTTGTAAGACTCAGAAAATTATTTATTAAAAGCGAGACAATTTTAAATCAGAATAAGAAAGAAAAGTATTTCTTTGTGCCCCCCTTTCCCTGTTAATGCCCTACCTGGCCCCTGGCAAAACTTCACTAGACCCGCCCCTGCACAGTTACCAGCTGTCAGCTATGTAAAAAAGGATCCTGGTGTTATTTGTCTCTCAGAAACAGTTCATAACTTCCTTTCAACTCATTCGTGCCACCTAAAAGGTAAACCTGTTTCCCCTTCACCTGTTCAGCTCTAATGACATCTCATGGTTTCATCGTCATGTTTCCCTCTCACCAGGATATCCAAACCGACCAGCAGCTTTTATAGCTGTGGCTCCAGCAAGCATCAGCTGATACAAGAAGGTAATATTAAATAAATTCTAACAACAGCTAATCAAGCTTAAACATGCTGCTGTTGTTTAGCGTGACCTCCGCTGGGTTCGTCTTTCTGGCGCAAAGTGGGAGATAAACAAACAAGAGAGAAAAGCCGATCAGCTGATCATTGATCCATTTCATCATTGAAGTAGCAACAGGAGAGGGAGGGGAGAGAAGAAGAAACAGCTGTGCAGCATAAAGACACAGAATAAC
>NW_024582715.1:507119-541102 GCF_018398535.1 Haplochromis burtoni
TAAGACAGGCAGGATTTATTGGAATCTATAAGAAAAAAGGTGGGGGAGGAGGACTGGGCGGTTGAGCCAAATCAAAGAAAGTAATAAAACAAAAAGAGGTTGAGAGCTCCCAGGGCCTAACTAAAACAAAAATGCAAAACAAAAGGCCTACCTAGCTGCTCGACAAAAGGTCAGTGAAAACATACAAAAGTGGCATCAGCCGCATAACCTAGTGTGTCTAACAGTTTAACGCCTGCAATCAATGTATAGGGTACCCCAGCTTACCTGTCCAGCCTCCCACCACACATAATACAAAGAAGCCTGTTCGCAAATGTTCGTCATAGCAGAAGCCAGCAGCCACCAGCTGGCCAGGGAGCTGCTCATTTGTAGTAATCCTCGGCGTGTGATTGGCCAACTGGGCCCAGACCAGCCAATAGACACATGCCAATCAACTTCGAACTGGCCAATAGGTGGAGGCTTGACACCTGAAAGATAAATAGAACACAAAAGCAAAGGCACGTAACACCCCCACCCTTTAAGAACCAAACTCACGGTTTGGTGACCTCTCTAAATAGCACGGGAGAGTGCGTCTGCTACAATGTTTTCTGAACCTTTTTTGTGATGGATATTGAGGGTATAATTCTGAATAATCAGTGACCAACGCATAAGCCGCTGGTTGTGATTATACATTTAGAGAGGAAAACTAAAGGGTTGTGATCTGTGAATACTTGAACTGAACTCTGACCTGACTCTGTATAGACTTCAAAATGTTGCAAGGCCCACAACAAAGCAAGGGTCTCCTTTTCAATGGTAGAATACCTGAGCTGATGTTTATCAAACTTCCGAGAGAAGTAACTTACAGGATGGTCAATGCCCTGGGTATCCTCCTGGAGAAGCACCGCTCCTGCCCCAACTGCGCTGGCATCTATTTCCAGTTTGAATGGTAAAGAGAAGTTAGGAGCAGACAAAACAGGGTGCAACAAAGTAAGCCCTTAAGGCTTTCGAAAGCCTGCTGGCAACTCTCAGACCAAATAAACGGCTTTGAGGGGCTGGTTAAGTCAGTGAGGGGGGCAGCAACAGAAGAGAAATTCTTACAAAATCGTCGGTAATATCCTGTCATCCCAAGGAACCGCCGCAGTTCTCTCCTGGTGGTTGGTTGGGGGAACTCCCTAATCGCAGTGACTTTGGCATCTGCAGGGCGCACTTTTCCTAGACCAACTTGCTGGCCAAGGTAGAGGACACTGCCTCTAGCAAAATCACATTTGGCAAGGTTCAAAGTGAGAGATGCATTTTCTAGGCTAATGAAGACTTCTTTCAATGTAGCCATGTGGGTTGACCAGTCACTGCTATACACAACGATGTCATCCAAGTATGCTCTGCAGTTGGGGATGCTTCCCAACACTTTATTGACCAGTCTCTGAAATGTTGCAGGGGCATTGCACATGCCAAAAGGCATAACCGTATACTGCAGGAAGTGGTCAGGAGTGACAAAAGCTGAAATGTCAGATGCTTGCTGTGTCAAAGGCACTTGCCAATACCCTTTTAACATATCAAGTTTAGTGATGTATTTTGCAGGCCCAATTTCATCAATGCAGTCATCGATAAGAGGTAAGTGATGTGCATCTGGTACAGTGACAGAGTTCACCTTTCGGAAGTCAGTACAGAATCTTGGGCTTCCATCTGACTTTGTGTCTAAGAGACATGGTGAACTCCAAGAGCTGGAGCTTGGCACTGCAAATCCATTCTGAAGAAGATACTCAACTTCCTGTTTTATGATTTCCCTCTTTGCTGGACTAACCCGATAAGCGCGCTGTTTGATTGGTGTAGGGTTAGTCAGCACCACATCATGTTTTATGACAGTGGTTTGAGACGGGATGTCATTGAACAGAGATGGGAATCCTGATATGAGTGTTATGATATCATTGCTCTGTTCAGCAGGAAGGTGGGACAGGTATTGTGGTAGTGTTGACAATATCACAGAATTACCTAGTCGAGCACTTTGAGGCTCAGCACCTCGTAACACCAACCCATCTTCATCTGGAGTAATCTCCACCTTGGATACAGAAGCCATCGGAGATGTAACCACTTGCTCTTGGACCACAGATGGCACAGTTGAAGGTTCACGAGAGTTGTACAGCTTCATCATGTTGACATGACACACCCGAGTAGGACGTCTGCGATCCGGGGTCTGAATAATGTAGTTGGTCTTGCTGAGTTTCTTCTCTACAACATAAGGACCAGAGAATTTAACGGAAAGAGAGGAGCCGGGCACCGGAAGGAGAAGGAGCACTCTGTCACCTGGCTGGAATGAACGGTCAACAGCCCGCTGATCAAAGTGTCTCTTCATTTTCGCTTGTGAAGTGGCTAGTACATTCCTTGTTAGGGAATAAGCCCTCTTTAACCTGTCATTTAGTGTTTTGACATACTCTGGAAGGCTTTTGGTGTTATCAACCGGATTAGCCAGCCTCTCTTTAAAAACCTTCAAAGGACCCCTCATCTCACGCCCAAACACAAGTTCACTGGGACTAAATCCCAGAGATTCTTGGGTTGCTTCACGACAGGCAAATAAAACAAGTGGAACACTTTCATCCCAGTCCCGTTGGGAACTATAACAGTGTTTCCTTAACATGGACTTCAAAGTCTGATGAAACCTCTCTAGTGCCCCCTGACTTTCAGGATGGTAAGAACTCGAGGTTATGTGTTCAATGCCTAATGTTTTCAGGGCTTGGGCAAACACTCTAGACTTAAAGTTAGTGCCTTGGTCTGTTTGCACAACCTTAGGCAGACCAAAGGTTGAAAAGAATCTCAACAGTGCTTTGACAACAATCTGAGCTGTTATTCTCCGTAGTGGGATTGCCTCGGGAAACCTGGTTGAAACGCACATGACAGTCAAAAGAAACTGGTTTCCAGTTTTAGCTTTAGGTAGAGGCCCCACACAGTCAACAATCACTTTTTGAAATGGCTCCTCTACTACTGGGATAGGACAGAGAGGAGCTGGGGGGATTACTTGGTTTGGCTTGCCGGTCATTTGGCATACATGGCAAGTACGGCAGTATTGAACAACATCAGATTTCAGTCCTGGCCAGAAGAAATGTTTCAGAATTCTGCTGTATGTCTTGTTAACCCCCAAATGTCCTGACCATGGATGGTCATGTGCTAAGGACAATACCTGGGTACGATAAGCAGTAGGTACAACCACCTGATAAACTGCAGACCAGTCTGCGTCTTCTGAGACCTCACTTGTCCATCTGCGCATCAGAAGACCTTCATCTGAGAAGTAAGCCAGCTTTTTCTTCTTGGCATCCTGTTGACTGAGGGTAGAAGAATGACACTTGGACAGGGTTACATCATTTTTCTGTGCAGTAATGAACTCCTCTCGGGAGACTGGCAAATCCAGGATTGGTTGTGTTTTGTCAGCAGGTGGAACTGTGGCCTGAACCTTAGATCCAGAGGTAAATTTGATCACGTCACCAAAGGGATCTGACCTCATAAAGGAATCGGCCAAGTCAGGACCATACTTTTTGTCTGGGCCCTCGTAACTACACAAGCTGGAAAAATGGCAGGCTGGTCTTGGGCTGAGTCAGAGTCCAGACTCAGCTCGGGTCTGTCTAACACTTCAGGAACGGGTATGACCTTACCTAGGATGAAGTCAATACCTCGTATAGGCAATGCAGAACAAATAGCCACTTTAACAATCCCACTGACTAATGAAGACTGAATGTGAATAGTGTGCAAAGGGGCAGATACAAGTCTGAGTTCTACTCCCTGGACAATGACACTAGACTGGCAAAATGACTCCTCTGAAAACGGTAAGACGTTTTCTCTAATGATGGACTGAGAGGCCCCTGTATCTCTCAGCATTTTTACTGGCTGTTGATCTTTTGGATTCCCAGTCAGTGAAACCACTCCCTCTAGAATGAATGGTTTGAAACAGGGATCAGGGTGGTTATTGTTCGGTTGAAGTGCCCTCCCATTCTCTGTAGCTTTAATCAGTCCCACCCCTTTTGGTTGTGAGGATAGTTGCTGTTTACGCTTTAATGCCTGACAATCTGCAATGAGATGACCCTTTTTATGGCAATAAAAGCATTCACGCTCACCATGGGGAGGTGAAGGTTGCCTCACTGGCCTCGCAACAGAGCGACTCGATTCAAGCCGTGCTGAGCGCAAGGCTGTGGGCCTATCTGGATGGGAAATAGGGGTAAAAACATTCTTATGTGTTAACACAAACTCATCGGCCAACACAGCTGCTTTGGACATTGACGTCACCTTCTGTTCATTTAAGAACATTATGAGTCTCTCAGGTAATGAATTTTTAAAATCCTCCAGTAGCATTAACTCGCGCAGAGACTCATAATCATCCCCAACTCCGTTAGCAGCACACCACTTATCAAAAAGAGCCCCTTTTTCATGTGCAAACTCCACATATGTTTGACTGCTGGACTTCTTGTGGTTCCTAAATTTCTGCCTGTAGGCCTCAGGTACCAGTTCATAGGCACGTACAATTGTTTCCTTCAACACTTCGTATTTCATGCTCTGCTCTAGCGAAAGTGAAGCTACTACCTCCTGAGCTTTGCCCACTAATTTACACTGAAGTAAAATGGGCCACATGTCTCTTGGCCATTTCAGAGCAGTAGCCACCTTTTCAAAAGCGTTGAAGTACGAATCTACCTCAGTCTCACGAAAGGTAGGTACTAGAGCAATATGTTTGCTAACATTAAAACTTTCCGGGGAGACTTTTCGGGATTTCTTTAGTGGCATCTGTTTTCTCCTCTGAGGACATCTTCAGTGCTTCTACTTCAAGCTGCTTTAACCTGATTTCTTTTTCAGCTTCTATCTCAAACCCCAGAATGCAGGAGAAAAACTGGCCTGTGCCACATTAACATGTTGAAACCCTGCCATGATAGGGAAACCCGTGAGTTACTGGCTGACACAGCAACCCAAAGTTCTGTCCCTGCCGCCGTGCTGAGCGTAAAGGCCAGAGCTGACGACGATCTGTGTGTACTTTCAGAGGGACAAGTGTGGGCGGTTGGCGAATTCGGCTTATTTAACCGATGCAATTGCCGATTTGTCTCATATTTCCCCTTCACGGTGCAGAGATGTTCTTGGCCTACTGCACTCTTACCCTTTTCTCTTTGGGGATGTGCCCTTGTGTACTAGTGTGTGTGAACATGATATTAATGTTGGTGATGCAACCCCAATGAAACAGCATGTGTTATGTCCCCCCCCATCAAGCAGGTCAAAACTCATCTTCGACTGCAACCATGAAACGTAGTCACCCTAAAATCACGGCACACTTTCATTAATATAGGTTGTCCAAAGCATAAAACGATCCCAGACGAGCCCCCACTTGTGTTACGTCCCCCCCACCATGGTGGTGGCAAAGGCAGGAGGGAGACAGCAACACCGGACAACCACAATCAATGAAGGAGGAGGACAACAGGACAGTTAAGAATCAGGCAGGATTTATTGGAATCTATAAGAAAAAAGGTGGGGGAGGAGGACTGGGCGGTTGAGCCAAATCAAAGAAAGTAATAAAACAAAAAGAGGTTGAGAGCTCCCAGGGCCTAACTAAAACAAAAATGCAAAACAAAAGGCCTACCTAGCTGCTCGACAAAAGGTCAGTGAAAACATACAAAAGTGGCATCAGCCGCATAACCTAGTGTGTCTAACAGTTTAACGCCTGCAATCAATGTATAGGGTACCCCAGCTTACCTGTCCAGCCTCCCACCACACATAATACAAAGAAGCCTGTTCGCAAATGTTTGTCATAGCAGAAGCCAGCAGCCACCAGCTGGCCAGGGAGCTGCTCATTTGTAGTAATCCTCGGCGTGTGATTGGCCAACTGGGCCCAGACCAGCCAATAGACACATGCCAATCAACTTCGAACTGGCCAATAGGTGGAGGCTTGACACCTGAAAGATAAATAGAACACAAAAGCAAAGCCACACCTCTTGGCACGTAACAGCATGTGTACCGCTGCCCCATGGGAAAGCGTGAAGTGATGAAGAAGGAAGTCAGTTATTTAGTAGAGCTCCAGCCACAGCCCTTGGAGCTCCCCGTGTTTGCTTACGCCCAAGTCTGATGGCACCCCCCGTTTCTGCACCGACTACCGAAGGTAAATGCATTGACAGTCTCTGATTCTTTTCCACTTCCTCGTATGGAGGATTGCATTGACAATATAGGTCCTGCCAAATACATTTCCAAACTGGACCTTCTTAAAGGGTATTGGCAGGTGCCTTTCACCCCCAGAGCCTCTGACGGTTCCGCATTTGTCACACCCACCATTTCATGCAGTACACGGTGATGGCGTTTGGCATGAAAAACTCACCGGCCACATTCCAGCGCTTAATGCAGCTGGTTTTGGGGGATGTATGTAATGTGTACTTGGATGATGTAGTGATATACACGGACACGTGAGAAGAGCATGTGGCTATCCTACAATCAGTGTTTCAGCGATTAGCCGAAACCTTGTTAACTCTAAATCTCGCTAAGTGCGAGTTTGCCAAAGCAACAGTCACATACCTGGGAAAGCAGGTGGGTTTGGGCAGGTTCGCCCGGTGGAGGCGAAAGTCGAGACTGTCCTAAGCTACCCACCACTAGGCAGGAGCTACAGCGGTCCCTGGGCATGACTGGATATCGCTGTTTTCGCAAGAACTTTGCGTAGTTGTGGCCCCTTTGACAAGCTATGTAGCCAAAAGTCCCTTTTGAGTGGTCGGTGGAATGCCACCATGCATTTGAGTCTGCAAAGTCCCTCCTTTGCAGTGCCCCGGTCCTGGCAGCTCCGAACTTCTCTCAGCCATTCAAACTGTAAGTTGACGCCACTGGAGCTGTTACAGCATGACGCAGAAGTGTCACCCAGTCTGCTACTATTCTGTAAAGTTCCAACGCCATCAGCTAAACCAGGGGTCGGCAATCCTGGGCATGCGTGCCACAGCTGGCACGCGAAGGGTTAACTGATGGCACGACCATAGCTGGACTGGCCATTTGCCCGGTTTGCCCGATGGTGATTTTTCGTTTTTATGGGCCGATGTTTTTGTTGTTGTTGTTGTTGTTTTTGTAACGGTATAAACAATGAAAGGTGGTGGATTGGCCAGATGCTGGCCGATGTGTAAAAATAACTCAGTTGTTTGGTGGTGGCTATGGCGGAGCTTCCACAGAGGCCAGCAGGTGGATGAGGGAAAGGGGAGGCAGGAGGAGGAGAGACCCGAGGCGGCCGCCAGTCCGAGTGTCAGGTGAACTGAACTTCAGGTAAGAAGTTATGACCTGCAGTCTATCTGGGTCAGATATAAACCAAGTTTAGGTGGAGTTTATTTTCGTTGTGCTGACTTTTTACAGTCAGTTACAATAACTCGTACTGCGTACTAGCTAGCATGATGGAGTTTCTATACAGCTGGGTGGGTGCTATGATGTTACTGATAGTGAACTTTATTTTATTCATAAGGTTAGTTAGTAGAGTTGCCAACCGTCCCTAAAAAGACGGAATCGTCCCGCATTCAGAGAAATTATTACGTGTTTCGTGTTGATCTGAAAAGGACGCAGTTTGTCCCGGACTTCAGCTATAATGAAAAAGACACAAAGCTGGAAAAACCCATCGGCCCATAAAAACGAAAAATCACCATCGGGCAAACCGGGCAAATGGCCAGTCCAGCTATGGTCGTGCCATCAGTTAACCCTTCGCGTGCCAGCTGTGGCACGCATGCCCAGGATTGCCGACCCCTGGTTTAGCTGATGGCGTTGGAACTTTACAGAATAGTAGCAGACTGGGTGACACTTCTGCGTCATGCTGTAACAGCTCCAGTGGCGTCAACTTACAGTTTGAATGGCTGAGAGAAGTTCGGAGCTGCCAGGACCGGGGCACTGCAAAGGAGGGACTTTGCAGACTCAAATGCATGGTGGCATTCCACCGACCACTCAAAAGGGACTTTTGGGCTACACAGCTTAGTCAAAGGGGCCACAACTACTGCAAAGTTCTTACGAAAACAGCGATATCCAGTCATGCCCAGGGACCGCTGTAGCTCCTGCCTAGTGGTGGGTAGCTTAGGACAGTCTCGACTTTCGCCTCCACCGGGCGAACCTGCCCAAACCCACCTGCTTTCCCAGGTATGTGACTGTTGCTTTGGCAAACTCGCACTTAGCGAGATTTAGAGTTAACAAGGTTTCGGCTAATCGCTGAAACACTGATTGTAGGATAGCCACATGCTCTTCTCACGTGTCCGTGTATATCACTACATCATCCAAGTACACATTACATACATCCCCCAAAACCAGCTGCATTAAGCGCTGGAATGTGGCCGGTGAGTTTTTCATGCCAAACGCCATCACCGTGTACTGCATGAAATGGTTGGGCGTGACGAATGCGGAAATGTCGGAGGCCCTGGGTGTGAAAGGCACCTGCTGATACCCTTTAAGAAGGTCCAGTTTGGAAATGTATTTGGCAGGACCTATATTGTCAATGCCATCCTCCAAACAAGGAAGTGGAAAAGAATCAGAGACTGTCACTGCATTTACCTTCCGGTAGTCAGTGCAGAAACGGGGGGGTGGGGGGGGTGCCATTAGACTTGGGCGTAAGCAAACACGGGGAGCTCCAAGGGCTGTGGCTGGAGCTCTACTAAATAACTGACTTCCTTCTTCATCACTTCACGCTTTCCCATGGGGCAGCGGTACACATGCTGTTACGTGCCAAGAGGTGTGGCTTTGCTTTTGTGTTCTATTTATCTTTCAGGTGTCAAGCCTCCACCTATTGGCCAGTTCGAAGTTGATTGGCATGTGTCTATTGGCTGGTCTGGGCCCAGTTGGCCAATCACACGCCGAGGATTACTACAAATGAGCAGCTCCCTGGCCAGCTGGTGGCTGCTGACTTCTGCTATGACAAACATTTGCGAACAGGCTTCTTTGTATTATGTGTGGTGGGAGGCTGGACAGGTAAGCTGGGGTACCCTATACATTGATTGCAGGCGTTAAACTGTTAGACACACTAGGTTATGCGGCTGATGCCACTTTTGTATGTTTTCACTGACCTTTTGTCGAGCAGCTAGGTAGGCAACTACATTATTCAGACCCCGATCGCAGACGTCCTACTCGGGTGTGTCATGTCAACATGATGAAGCTGTACAACTCTCGTGAACCTTCAACTGTGCCATCTGTGGTCCAAGAGCAAGTGGTTACTCTCCGATGGCTTCTGTATCCAAGGTGGAGATTACTCCAGATGAAGATGGGTTGGTGTTACGGGTGCTGAGCCTCAAAGTGCTCGACTAGGTAATTCTGTGATATTGTCAACACTACACAATACCTGTCCCACCTTCCTGCTGAACAGAGCAATGATATCATAACACTCATATCAGGATTCCCATCTCTGTTCAATGACATCCCGTCTCAAACCCTGTCATAAAACATGATGTGGTGCTGACTAACCCTACACCAATCAAACAGCGCGCTTATCGGGTTAGTCCAGCAAAGAGGGAAATCATAAAACAGGAAGTTGAGTATCTTCTTCAGAATGGATTTGCAGTGCCAAGCTCCAGCTCTTGGAGTTCACCATGTCTCTTAGACACAAACAGATGGAAGCCCAAGATTCTGTACGACTTCCGAAAGGTGAACTCTGTCACTGTACCAGATGCACATCCTTACCTCTTATCGATGACTGCATTGATGAAATTGGGCCTGCAAAATACATCACTAAACTTGATATGTTAAAAGGGTATTGGCAAGTGCCTTTGACACAGCAAGCATCTGACATTTCAGCTTTTGTCACTCCTGACCACTTCCTGCAGTATACGGTTATGCCTTTTGGCATGTGCAATGCCCCTGCAACATTTCAGAGACTGGTCAATAAAGTGTTGGGAAGCATCCCCAACTGCAGAGCATACTTGGATGACATCGTTGTGTATAGCAGTGACTGGTCAACCCACATGGCTACATTGAAAGAAGTCTTCATTAGCCTAGAAAATGCATCTCTCACTTTGAACCTTGCCAAATGTGATTTTGCTAGAGGCAGTGTCCTCTACCTTGGCCAGCAAGTTGGTCTAGGAAAAGTGCGCCCTGCAGATGCCAAAGTCACTGCGATTAGGGAGTTCCCCCAACCAACCACCAGGAGAGAACTGCGGCGGTTCCTTGGGATGACAGGATATTACCGACGATTTTGTAAGAATTTCTCTTCTGTTGCTGCCCCCCTCACTGACTTAACCAGCCCCTCAAAGCCGTTTATTTGGTCTGAGAGTTGCCAGCAGGCTTTCGAAAGCCTTAAGGGCTTACTTTGTTGCACCCCTGTTTTGTCTGCTCCTAACTTCTCTTTACCATTCAAACTGGAAATAGATGCCAGCGCAGTTGGGGCAGGAGCGGTGCTTCTCCAGGAGGATACCCAGGGCATTGACCATCCTGTAAGTTACTTCTCTCGGAAGTTTGATAAACATCAGCTCAGGTATTCTACCATTGAAAAGGAGACCCTTGCTTTGTTGTGGGCCTTGCAACATTTTGAAGTCTATACAGAGTCAGGTCAGAGTCAGTTCAAGTATTCACAGATCACAACCCTTTAGTTTTCCTCTCAAGATGTATAATCACAACCAGCGGCTTATGCGTTGGTCACTGATTATTCAGAATTATACCCTCAATATCCATCACAAAAAAGGTTCAGAAAACATTGTAGCAGACGCACTCTCCCGTGCTTTTAGAGAGGTCACCAAACCTGAGTTTGGTTCTTAAAGGGTGGGGGATATTGCTCTAGTACCTACCTTTCGTGAGACTGAGGTTGATTCATATTTCAACGCTTTTGAAAAGGTGGCTACTGCTCCGAAATGGCCAAGAGACATGTGGCCCATTTTACTTCAGTGTAAACTAGTGGGCAAAACTCAGGAGGTAGTAGCTTCACTTTCGCTAGAGCAGAGCATGAAATACGAAGTGTTGAAGGAAACAATTGTACGTGCCTATGAACTGGTACCTGAGGCCTACAGGCAGAAATTTAGGAACCACAAGAGGTCCAGCAGTCAAACATATGTGGAGTTTGCACATGAAAAAGGGGCTCTTTTTGAGAAGTGGTGTGCTGCTAACGGAGTTGGGAATGATTATGAGGATCTGCACGAGTTAATACTTCTGGAGGATTTTAAAAATTCATTACCTGAGAGACTCATAATGTTCTTAAATGAATAGAAGGTGACGTCAATGTCCAAAGCAGCTGTGTTGGCCGATGAGTTTGTGTTAACACATAAGAATGTTTTTACCCCTATTTCCCATCCAGATAGGCCCACAGCCTTGCGCTCAACACGGCTTGAATCGAGTCGCTCTGTTGCGATGCCAGTGAGGCAACCTTCACCTCCCCATGGTGAGCGTGAATGCTTTTATTGCCATAAAAAGGGTCATCTCATTGCAGATTGTCAGGCATTAAAGCGTAAACAGCAACTATCCTCACAACCAAAAGGGGTGGGACTGATTAAAGCTAATGAGAATGGGAAGGCATTTCAACAGAACAATAACCACCCTGATCCCTGTTTCAAACCATTCATTCTAGAGGGAGTGGTTTCACTGACTGGGGAATCCAAAAGATCAACAGCCAGTAAAAATGCTGAGAGATACAGGGACCTCTCAGTCCATCATTAGAGAAAACGTCTTACCGTTTTCAGAGGAGTCATTTTGCCAGTCTAGTGTCATTGTCCAGGGAGTAGAACTCAGACTTGTATCTGCCCCTTTGCACACTATTCACATTCAGTCTTCATTAGTCAGTGGGATTGTTAAAGTGGCTATTTGTTCTGCATTGCCTATACGAGGTATTGACTTCATCCTAGGTAAGGTCATACCCGTTCCTGAAGTGTTAGACAGACCCG
The DNA here is from genome assembly GCF_018398535.1 of Haplochromis burtoni. NCBI lineage: Eukaryota > Metazoa > Chordata > Actinopteri > Cichliformes > Cichlidae > Haplochromis > Haplochromis burtoni. The sequence goes on from NW_024582715.1 coordinate 518,912, forward strand.
AGCTGAGTCTGGACTCTGACTCAGCCCAAGACCAGCCTGCCATTTTTCCAGCTTGTGTAGTTACGAGGGCCCAGACAAAAAGTATAGCCCTGACTTGGCTGATTCCTTTATGAGGTCAGATCCCTTTGGTGACGTGATCACATTTACCTCTGGATCTAAAGTTCAGGCCAAAGTTCCACCTGCTGACAAAACACAACCAATCCTGAATTTCCCAGTCTCCCGAGAGGAGTTCATTACTGCACAGAAAAATGATGTAACCCTGTCCAAGTGTCATTCTTCTACCCTCAGTCAACAGGATGCCAAGAAGAAAAAGCTGGCTTACTTCTCAGATGAAGGTCTACTGATGCGCAGATGGACGAGTGAGGTCTCAGAAGACGCAAACTGGTCTGCAGTCTATCAGGTGGTTGTACCTACTGCTTAGCGTACCCAGGTATTGTCCTTAGCACATGACCATCCATGGTCAGGACATTTGGCGATTAACAAGACATAAAGCAGAATTCTGAAACATTTCTTCTGGCCAGGACTGAAATCTGATGTTGTTCAATACTGCCGTATTTGCCATGTATGCCAAATGACTGGCAAGCCAAACCAAATAATCCCTCCAGCTCCCCTCTGTCCTATCCCAGTAGTAGAGGAGCCATTTCAAAAAGTGATTGTTGACTGTGTGGGGCCTTTACCTAAATCTAAAACTGGAAACCAGTTTCTGTTGACGGTCATGTGCGTTTCAACTCGGTTTCCTGAGGCAATCCCATTATGGAGGATTACAGCTCAGATTGTTGTCAAAGCGCTATTGAGGTTCTTTTCAACCTTTGGTCTGCCTAAGGTTGTGCAAACAGACCAAGGCACTAACTTTAAGCTTAGAGTATTTGCCCAAGCCCTGAAAACATTAGGCATTGAACACATAACCTCGAGTTCTTACCATCCTGAAAGTCAGGGGGCGCTAGAGAGGTTTCATCAGACTTTGAAGTCCATGTTAAGGAAACACTGTTATAGTTCTCAACGGGACTGGGATGAAAGTGTTCCTCTTGTTTTATTTGCCTGTCGTGAAGCAACCCAAGAATCTCTGGGATTTAGTCCCAGTGAACTTATGTTTGGGTATGAGATGAGGGGTCCTTTAAAGGTTTTTAAAGAGAGGCTGGCTAATCCAGTTGATAACACCAAAAGCCTTCCAGAGTATGTCAAAACACTAAATGACAGGTTAAAGAGGGCTTATTCCCTAACAAGGAATGCACTAGCCACTTCACAAGCGAAAATGAAGAGACACTTTGATCAGCGGGCTGTTGACTGTTCATTCCAGCCAGGTGACAGAGTGCTCCTTCTCCTTCTGGTGCCCGGCTCCTCTCTTTCCGTTAAATTCTGTGGTCCTTATGTTGTAGAGAAGAAACTCAGCAAGACCAACTACATTATTCAGACCCCGGATCGCAGACGTCCTACTCGGGTGTGTCATGTCAACATGATGAAGCTGTACAACTCTCGTGAACCTTCCACTGTGCCATCTGTGGTCCAAGAACAAGTGGTTACATCCCCGATGGCTTCTGTGTCCAAGGTGGAGACTACTCCAGATGAAGATGGGTTGGTGTTACGGGGTGCTGAGCCTCAAAGTGCTCGATTAGGTAATTCTGCGATATTGTCAACACTATCACAGTACCTGTCCCACCTTCCTGCTGAACAAAGCAATGACATCATAAAACTCATATTGGGATTCCCATCTCTGTTCAATGACATCCCGTCCCAAACCACTGTCATAAAACATGATGTGGTGCTGACTAACCCTACACCAATCAAACAGCGCGCTTATCGGGTTAGTCCAGTAAAGAGGGAAATCATAAAAGAGGAAGTTGAGTATCTTCTTCAGAATGGATTCTCAGTTCCAAGCTCCAGCTCTTGGAGTTCACCATGTCTCCTAGACACAAAGTCAGATGGAAGCCCAAGATTCTGTACTGACTTCTGAAAGGTGAACTCTGTCACTGTACCAGATGCACATCACTTACCTCTTATCGATGACTGCATTGATGAAATTGGGCCTGCAAAATACATCACCAAACTTGATACGTTAAAAAGGTAATGGCAAGTGCCTTTAACACAGCAAGCATCTGACATTCCAGCTTTTGTCACTCCTGACCACTTCCTGCAGTATACGGTTATGCCTTTTGGCATGTGCAATGCCCCGGCAACATTTCAGAGACTGGTCAATAAAGTGTTGGGAAGCATCCCCAACTGCAGAGCATACTTGGATGACATCGTTGTGTATAGCAGTGACTGGTCAACCCACATGGCTACATTGAAAGAAGTCTTTATTAGCCTGGAAAATGCATCTCTCACTTTGAACCTTGCCAAATGTGATTTTGCTAGAGGCAGTGTCCTCTACCTTGGCCAGCAAGTTGGTCTAGGAAAAGTGCGCCCTGCAGATGCCAAAGTCACTGTGATTAGGGAGTTCCCCCAACCAACCACCAGGAGAGAACTGCGGCGTTTCCTTGGGATGACAGGATATTACCGACGATTTTGTAAAAATTTCTCTTCTGTTGCTGCCCCTCTCACTGACTTAACCAGTCCCTCAAAGCCGTTTATTTGGTCTGAGAGTTGCCAGCAGGCTTTCGAAAGCCTTAAGGGCTTACTTTGTTGCAACCCTGTTTTGTCTGCTCCTAACTTCTCTTTACCATTCAAACTGGAAATAGATGCCAGCGCAGTTGGGGCAGGAGCGGTGCTTCTTCAGGAGGATACCCAGGGCATTGACCATCCTGTAAGCTACTTCTCTCGGAAGTTTGATAAACATTAGCTCAGGTATTCTACCATTGAAAAGGAGACCCTTGCTTTGTTGTGGGCCTTGCAACATTTTGAAGTCTATACAGAGTCAGGTCAGAGTTCAGTTCAAGTATTCACAGATCACAACCCTTTAGTTTTCCTCTCTAGAATGTATAATCACAACCAGCGGCTTATGCGTTGGTCACTGATTATTCAGAATTATACCCTCAATATCCATCACAAAAAAGGTTCAGAAAACATTGTAGCAGACGCACTCTTCCGTGCTATTTAGAGAGGTCACCAAACCGTGAGTTTGGTTCTTAAAGGGTGGGGGTGTTACGTGCCTTTGCTTTTGTGTTCTATTTATCTTTCAGGTGTCAAGCCTCCACCTATTGGCCAGTTCGAAGTTGATTGGCATGTGTCTATTGGCTGGTCTGGGCCCAGTTGGCCAATCACACCCGAGGACACTACAAATGAGCAGCTCCCTGGCCAGCTGGTGGCTGCTGGCTTCTGCTATGACAACATTTGCGAACAGGCTTCTTTGTATTTGTGTGGTGGGAGGCTGGACAGGTAAGCTGGGGTACCCTATACATTGTTGCAGGCGTTAAACTGTTAGCACACTAGGTTATGCGGCTGATGCCACTTTTGTATGTTTTCACTGACCTTTTGTCGAGCAGCTAGGTAGGCCTTTTGTTTTGCATTTTTGTTTTAGTTAGGCCCTGGGAGCTCTCAACCTCTTTTTGTTTTATTACTTTCTTTGATTTGGCTCAACCGCCCAGTCCTCCTCCCCCACCTTTTTTCTTATAGATTCCAATAAATCCTGCCTGATTCTTAACTGTCCTGTTGTCCTCCTCCTTCATTGATTGTGGTTGTCCGGTGTTGCTGTCTCCCTCCTGCCTTTGCCACCACCATGGTGGGGGGGACGTAAACACAAGTGGGGGCTCGTCTGGGATCGTTTTATGCTTTGGACAACCTATATTAATGAAAGTGTGCCGTGATTTTAGGGTGACTACGTTTCATGGTTGCAGTCGAAGATGAGTTTTGACCTGCTTGATGGGGGGGGACATAACACATGCTGTTTCATTGGGGTTGCATCACCAACATTAATATCATGTTCACACACACTAGTACACAAGGGCACATCCCCAAAGAGAAAAGGGTAAGAGTGCAGTAGGCCAAGAACATCTCTGCACCGTGAAGGGGAAATATGAGACAAATCGGCAATTGCATCGGTTAAATAAGCCGAATTCGCCAACCGCCCACACTTGTCCCTCAGAAAGTACACACAGATCGTCGTCAGCTCTGGCCTTTACGCTCAGCACGGCGGCAGGGACAGAACTTTGGGTTGCTGTGTCAGCCAGTAACTCACGGGTTTCCCTATCATGGCAGGGTTTCAACATGTTAATGTGGCACAGGCCAGTTTTTCTCCTGCATTCTGGGGTGCTAATGACACAATCTGTCTCGAACACCTTCCTCACTATAACATAGGGTCCTGCAAAACAGGCCGAAAGGGCAGAACCAGGCACCGGTAGCAGCACGAGGACTTTGTCTCCAGGCTGAAAATGTCTTTTCACGGCCTTCCTGTCATACCACTTCTTCTTCATGTTTGCCTGGGATGTACACAGGACCTCTTTTGCTAGTGAGGTAGCATGTTACCATCGATCCCTACATGTCTTCATAAAATCTGCCATGTCAGATTTTGGAACATCCCAGCAGAGTAAAACCCTCTTTCAACACCTTCAATGGGCCCCGCACATCGCCAAACACAAGGGTAGCTGGGCTAAACCCCAAGGAGTCCTACTTAGCATAGCGTATCACAAACAGCACGAAGGGGACACCCTCATCCCAACTCCTGCCCATGTCATAGCAGTACTTTTTCAGAATTGTCTTAAGCATTTGGTGCCAACACTCAAGTGCACCCTGCGATTCTGGGTGGTAAGCACTGGACACAGAATGAGAAATCCCAAGGGAGATTAAAGTCAGTTCAAATGCCCGGGATAAGAAGTTAGTTCACTGGTCTGTTTGTATAGTTTTCAGGAGACCAAAGGTGGTAAAAAATTTGATCAGCGTGTTAATAATGTTTGCTGTGGTGATCCTCTGATGAGGAATCGTTTCAGGGAACTGCATGGATGAGCACATTATAGCCAATAAAAAACTGATTACCTGCCTGCGTTCTTGGCAACAGACCAACACAATCCACCAAAACGTGTTCAAATGGCTCACCAATGGCAGGTATTGGACCCAGTGGGGCGGGGGGCACTTTTTGGTTTGCCCACCAGAAGAAGTGCTGCAGAACACGGTCATATGTTTTGGTAATCCCCAGTTGTCCTGACCATGAATGATCATGGGCTAATTGTAGCACATGCTGATGCAAACTAGCTGGGACCACTATCTGTTGGACTACACTCCAGTCCTCCCCAGGCTTCGACTTAAAGCATCCGACACAGGCCTTAGGTCAGGAGTCTTTGTGACCTCAGGAGTGGGATAAACCTTCCCGCCTGCTATGTTGTTGCCCATTATGAAATCCACGCCCTCAATCGGAAAGCAAGGACACAACCTCTAGAGGTTGTTCTCCTTGTGGCTGCGTGCAGTGGGGCTGCTGGAGGATGGTCTGTACTAGTGAACGTAGGTTACTGGCCTGGTGGCCTGGCTGCCACTGAGTGGATCCGGGGCAGGCGTGGGGGTTTGGGGTTCGGGGGTGCTTCGCCTCCGTGCTGGGGCTCTGGCTGGGCCTTGGGGGCTTCGGTCCTCGTCGGTGTGTCACCGAGGTTGTGAGCGGGTGGGTGCACGGGGGCTCAGTCCTGGCGCAGGGGGCCTCTTGTGCATCGGCCTAACTGGGGGGCTTTTCAACTGGCGGGGAGGTTGTTCCATCCTTGCAGGATTCCACTCTGCAGGTGGGGGAGAGACATAGGAGAGGTGGAGAATAAACTTAACCTGGGTGTCTGTTGTCTTCTGTAGTCTGGGAGACGATTGAATGTTGGGGTGGGTACAGTTTCCTCTGCGGTGGGGTAGGGTGGGCTGCCCGGGTCCTGTGGGGCTTGGCAGTGCTACCGTAGGCCCCGATCTGGATGGACCTGGGCTCCCTTGCTTTGGTGGGTACCAGAGGACGGGGGTGCCTACTGGGGTCAGCGGGGGAGCTGGCCCTAGGGAGGGGCATCCTCCCCTCCCTCCTTTTCCTCCCCATCCCCGGCTACCTCCGGGTCTGGGTTCTGTTTCCCCATCTGGGGGCGAGGGTACCTGGACCCGGGATATAGAGTATGTTTGGGGAGTGTGATTGTGTGTACATGTCCATTTATGTCAATCCTCACTCTGGCACAGCTGGCTGCTGGCAGAGCCGGCGGGCACGCCGGTGCAGCCCCCTCTAGCTTCTGCTCGGTGGCTACTGGGTGACGCCTCGTCTGGGGATCCTCAGCCCTTCCCATGAGGGTGGCACGGATGCCCCTCCGGTGGTCCTCCTTGGGCTCTCTCGCACTCTGAGGCCTCTGGATGTCTGGGGCCTGGATCTCCTCCACGCCTGCTTCATGCCCTGGGGGACGGGGCTATGGCTCACTACATCCTCTTGCAGACCATTACATGTGGAAACCATTTGAATACAAGCTCGCTGATCCACACATTTGTGCACATGGATGTTCACTGCTCGTAGACTTAAATTACACCTTTCTTGGCTGCTACTTCAAAGCACATTGTGCGCTGTCTGTCCTGCATGCTGCACAACAACATTGAATATTTAGTATTTAATGCTGTTTACACTTAGCTAGATTAATGCGATGGTGTTGTGTTTAGTATGTTGCTTTGGTTTTTTTTGCTTGTTTTCTATTCTTTTATCTCTCAACAGGTGATCCAGGAGATTTTTTTTCTCCCCCCCTTTCTCACTGTCCCTCTCCCCTTCTGTTTTTCTTTTCCTTCCTCTTTCTTTCTCCCTTTCCTATCCCTCACTCATGTCTGTCCCGTCTGTAACATCTGAAAATTAAATATAATAAATAATAAAAACAAAGGTCGATCAAATGGACCAATACGGCAATGCCATGATGATCCATTTGGCAAAATAAATCCATTGGGTATCCTTGTTGGTCTTCAGACAACAATTCTGATGGCTAAAGAACCAAACGGGACAGGCAAAAAAAAAAAAAGAAAAAGAAAGAAAAGCAAGGACACACTACCACAGGAAAAATACCACTTACTAGGTCGCTCCACACCCAAATTCAATGGAGGGGGGCGGGTACATAGGTCATTCCAACACCTCTCACAATAACGTCAGTACCACTGGCAGTCTTCTCATCAAAGGCAAGTGCACTGGCCAGTATGAGGGACTGCAAGCTGCCTGTGTTGCGTAAGATAGTCACAGTATGCTCATCTTTAGGCTCACCAGAGAGTGACACTGTGGCGGAGGTGTGGCAATGGGGCAGGGCTCAACACAGCTGGTGGCGTTTGGTCTGATAACAGTTTTCTTCCCCTTTTTTAGTGAGACGGGAGACGAGAGGAGTGGGCTTTTTGAAACAGCTGAGACCAGATCTGACCAGGCTGTGAACTGTCACATAAAGCAAAACCAGAAATAAATGTGACATCCCTCTATATTGAACTGTGTGTGTGTGAAGGGCATTCCACAGTCATCGCCCCTTTAAAAATGAAAGGTTTAAAACATTCACCAGGAGTCTCAGTGCTAGGAGTCTATTAACAGGGGATACGATTTTAATCAGCCCCATCCCTTTTGACTTACGTGGGGTTGAGGCTAGCTGCCTTCACCTGTAGGCCTCGCAGTCCACTATTAAATGGCCAGCTTTAAAGCAGTAAAAACATTTCTGGTCTGATCTGGGATGAGGCACAGGTACCTCTCCCCTTGTGTCTTGGTCAGCCGGGACACCGCTAGCCTTCGCTAGGGCGTTGCGTCGCTAGGGCGTCACGTCGCTCATGCTTGACAACACTGGCTTTATGGACAAGTGCAAACTCGTCAGCCAGTGTCGTGGCCTCCTGCAACGTGGAGACTTTTTGTTCGTTCAGATATACTGCCATCCGCTCGGAGATGCAGTTTTTAAATTCCTCAATGAGAATTAACACCTGTACTGAAACTAGGTCTGCAGCTTTACAGGCCATACACCATCGGTCAAAGAGGACACTCTTTTCCCTCGAAAAAATCAAGGTAGGATTGACCTTGCACCTTTATCAACCTCCGAAATTGCTGCTTATAAGCCTCAAGGACTAGTTCGTAGGCTAACAGGATAGCACTTTTCAGTTTGTCATAATCTAAATTGCACTCAGCGGACAACGAGGAACAAACTTCCTGTGCCTTGCCCACCAGCTTGCACTGCAGCAGGATGGCCCATGTAGCTATCCACTCAAACGACTCAAAATACACATCCACCTCAGCGTTACGAAACACAGGGGACCAGATGACTATTTTTACCTACATCCAAACGGTACCCCTATCTGTGACCGAGGGGCCGCCACGGGAGGGGAGGAGGCCTGCTGGAGTTCCAACCATTAAAGCTTGACCGTTGTCTCCGCCTCCACCTCCACCTTTTTCTGTTTGACCTCCCTTGCTCTGGCCAGCTCCGCCTCCAAACGTCTGAGCTCTAACTCCCTTTTCAGGAGGAACTCTCTCTCACGCTCCTCCTTTTCCAACTGGACACGAGCCAGATGGACTCTGAGCCTAGCATCCTGCTTAGAACCCTCCAATCGGCTGTCATCGGCTCGCCCTCGGGCAGCCCTGGCCCACAAGTGTAGACACTGGTGGTACTATGACCTAGCTTGGAACATGAGATGCTACACTTTGTCCGGCCGGACCAGGCGTGCTTGGGGGTTCTTGCATCACGACCAACCCCTTCTCCAACAGCCCAGACACCAGAGTGGCCTGAAGCTCCGGTTTACGCAGACCAGTGGAGACACTGATCCAATAAAATGTTGCAACCTCATGAAGATCCCTCTTCCTACAAACATCCAGCAGGGCAAGCAACGGCTTCGCCGTAAACCCAGTAATATCAAAACACCCATATGCAGCCATTGCTGGACTCGGTGGGCCGATGGTGATTTTTTGTTTTGATTGGCTGATGTTTTGGGGGTTTTTTCATCTTTTTTTCCCGTAAAGGTATAAACAATGAAAAGTGGTGGATTGGCCAGATGCTGGCAGATGTGTAAAAATAACTCAGTTGTTTGGTGGTGGCAATGGTGGAGCTTCCACAGAGGCCAGCAGGTGAATGAGGGAAAGGGGAAGCAGGAGGAGGAGAGACCCGAGGCGGCCGCCGGTCCGAGTGTCAGGTGAACTGAACTTCAGGTAAGAAGTTATGACCTGCAGTCTATCTGGGTCAGATATAATCCAAGTTCAGGTGTTGGTTATTTTCGTTGTGCTGACATTTTACAGTCAGTTACAATAACTCGTACTGCGCACTAGCTAGCATGACGGAGTTTATATACTGCTGTGCTATGATGTTACTGTTGTTGAACTTTATTTTGTTCATAAGGTTAGTTAGTAGAGTTGCCAGCCATCCTGTAAAAAAACGGAATTGTCCTGTATTCAGAGAAAATATTACGCGTTTCGTATTGAGGTGAAAAGGAACACAGTTTGGCCCGTACTTCAGCTAGAATGGAAAAAGACACAAAGCTGAAGTTATTCTGTGTCTTTACGCTGGACAGCTGCCTCTTCTTCTCTCATTCTCTGTCAGGGCTCTGTGTGCGGGGAGGTGGAGATGTGGATCCAAGTGCAGGACTCTGAGACGGAAATATAACTGAAAACCACAGATTTATTGCTGGACGGACCCAGAACCGTGACATTCTCTCCCCTCCCTCTCCTGTTGCTACTTCAGTCACGAAACTGATCAGTGATCAGCTGATCGGCTTTTCTGTCGCAAGTCCAGTCTCTCTAGTTTGTTTATCGCCCACTTTGCACCAGAAAGACGACCCCAGCGGAGGTTGCGATAAACAGCAGCAGCATGTTTAAGGTTGATCAGATCTGTTAGAATTTATTTAATATTACCTTCTAGTATCAGCTGATGTTTGCTGGAGCCACAGCTGTAAAAGCTGCTGGTCATGATATCGGTTTGGATATCCTGGTGAGAGGGAAACATGACGATGAAACCATGAGATGTCATCAGAGCTGAACAGGTGAAGGGGAAACAGGTTTACCTTTTAGGTGGCACGAATGAGTTGAAGGGAAGTTATGAACTGTTTCTGAGAGACAAATAACACCAGGATCCTTTTTTACGTAGCTGACAGCTGGTAACTGTGCAGGGGCGGGTCTAGCAAAGTTTTGCCAGGGGGCCAGGTAGGGCATTAACAGGGAAGAGGGAGCACAAAGAAATACTTTTCTTTCTTATTCTCATTTAAAATATTTAGCTTTTAACAAATAATTATCTGAATCTTACAACAAACAATTGATGGATTAATACATATAGACCATATACCATATATTTGATCTCCTGTGTGCTTCACGTCTCCTCTTAATGGTCTTCACTGTGAGTTCATCTATGACACCTTCCTGTGGGTCTCTTTACAAAAACAGTGCCATCTTTGGCTTTTTCTAGCTTGGATTGTCTGCTATGTTCCCCATCTGCTGCCCCTTTGCATTTTTTTAAAAAACAGCTCTATGTTGGACTTCTGTGCTGATATTAAAAGCCTACCTTTTGGTAGTTGGTCTTTTTGTATTCTGCTTTTGTGTGATCCGCATTAAATTCCACACATTGTGACACAGTTAGGGCGAAAAGCTTTGTTTTGTTTTACTCTCGTTCTGCATTTCATCAAAAAATATTCATGCATAAATCAGAAAACACTTTACATGCTTGTTATGCACAGACCTGTTTGGAAGACGTGGATGCAGATTTTTCTTGTTTTGGCAAAATATTACCAGGAATTGTTTTGAAAAATTGTTTTTGTTGCTTCCAGCTTTTTAAGTTTATTGAATTCCTGCTGATCCACATGATCCATAGGAGACTGCATACATTCAAACAACACAAATAATTATCATCACTATCAGTTCATAGCTATAGCTGCTCACAGTAAAGATACAGGACACTAACTATAAAACATGCGTTGTTTATTTAGATGCTGGGGCATAAACCACTCCAACTCTGCTGCTGGCCCTTGCAAAGCAATCCCAGTAAACACTGAGCTTAAAATATAATGAAGTGCAACAACAACAAAAACCACATTGTATAGAAAGTAATCATGTAATCGAGGCACATTTAAACATTCCTTGGTTTCAGGTATGCATACGACACAAAATTAACATAGTAGGACTACTAGGAAACTGTAGCTGAAAAGCTAGTGATTCATTTTCATCACTTTGCATGAAGGAGTGCGCTGCTAACAGGCAGAGATGTAGCCCAACACTGCAGCAGATATTTCCAAATGAAAAATTAAGACAAACTCCTAAGTAAACGAACATCCTAACAACCGCAACATACACATAGTTTGACTGGAAAATCGCCATCTTACAAAGTATAATATTTATTTTTAAACAAAACCCATGCAGGATGCCACTGATGGTGCTTACCTTGCAAAGCAATCACAGTAAACATTGAGCCAAGATGGCGCCCGTGCGAGCAAGAAACTTGAGCTATGGTGTCCTGTAGAGGACAAATCATCATAATTGTGCAAATCTACATCTACATACCTTACATCATCTAACTTGCTGATCTTTGTTGGCAAGAATGCTTAAATAAAAAGAAATCCCAAAATAATCCAATATGATATAAACATTGATATATAAGATACAGTGGGGGAAAAAAGTATTTAGTCAGCCACCGATTGTGCAAGTTCCCCCACTTAAAATGATGACAGAGGTCAGTAATTTGCACCAGAGGTACACTTCAACTGTGAGAGACAGAATGTGAAAAAAAAATCCATGAATTCACATGGTAGGATTTGTAAAGAATTTATTCGTAAATCAGGGTGGAAAATAAGTATTTGGTCACCTCAAACAAGGAAAATCTCTGGCTCTCACAGGCCTGTAACGTCTTCTGTAAGAAGCTTTTCTGTCCCCCACTCGTTACCTGTATGAATGGCACCTGTTTGAACTCATCATCTGTATAAAAGACACCTGTCCACAGCCTCAAACAGTCAGACTCCAAACTCCTCCATGGCCAAGACCAAAGAGCTTTCGAAGGACACCAGGAAAAGTATTGTAGACCTGCACCAGACTGGGAAGAGTGAATCTACAATAGGCAAGCAGCTTGGTGTGAAAAAATCAACTTTGGGAGCAATCATCAGAAAATGGAAGACATACAAGACCACTGATAATCTCCCTCGATCTGGGGCTCCACGCAAGATCTCATCCCGTGGGGGGAAAATGATCATGAGAACGGTGAGCAAAGATCCCAGAACCACACGGGGGGACCTGGTGAATGACCTGCAGAGAGCTGGGACCAAAGTAACAAAGGTCACCATCAGTAACACACTACAACGGCAGGGAATCAAATCCCGCAGTGCCAGACGTGTTCCGCTGCTGAAGCCAGTGCATGTCCAGGCCCGTCTGAAGTTTGCCAGAGAGCACATGGATGATACAGCAGAGGATTGGGAGAATGTCATGTGGTCAGATGAAACCAAAGTAGAACTTTTTGGTAAAAAATCAACTCGTCGTGTTTGGAGGAAGAAGAATACTGAGTTGCATCCCAAGATCACCATACCTACTGTGAAGCATGGGGGTGGAAACATCATGCTATGGGGCTGTTTTTCTGCCAAGGGGACAGGACGACTGATCCGTGTTAAGGACAGAATGAATGGGGCCATGTATCGTGAGATTTTGAGCCAAAACCTCCTTCCATCAGTGAGAACTTTGAAGATGAAACGAGGCTGGGTCTTCCAACATGACAATGACCCAAAACACACCGCCCGGGCAACAAAGGAGTGGCTCCGTAAGAAGCATTTGAAAGTCCTGGAGTGGCCTAGCCAGTCTCCAGACCTCAACCCCATAGAAAATCTGTGGCGGGAGTTGAAAGTCCGTGTTGCTCGGCGACAGCCCCAAAACATCACTGCTCTCGAGAAGATCTGCATGGAGGAATGGGCCAAAATACCAGCTACTGTGTGTGCAAACCTGGTAAAGACCTATAGTAAACGTTTGACCTCTGTTATTGCCAACAAAGGTTATGTTAGAAAGTATTGAGTTGTATTTTTGTTATTGACCAAATACTTATTTTCCACCCTGATTTACGAATAAATTCTTTACAAATCCTACCATGTGGATTCATGGATTTTTTTTTCACATTCTGTCTCTCACAGTTGAAGTGTACCTCTGGTGCAAATTACTGACCTCTGTCATCATTTTAAGTGGGGGAACTTGCACAATCGGTGGCTGACTAAATACTTTTTTGCCCCACTGTAACTATACACAAACCCCTATCCCATATCATGTTATGCTAATTGATGGTTATATTTGTGGAAGGTGACCGTTTTTTTATCGTATCTCGTTTCTTTAGTGGAAGCTTCAGTGAGTGCTGCTACGGGCCGGACGTTATTATCATTTTATTTGCTATGTCCATTAATGTATTTTTTCACTGAACTTTTTTAAAAAAAAAAAAGGGTGAGTGGAAACATAACTTGTGATTATATCTTCCAGCCAACACAAGATGATGGCACAGAGGAGCGTTTCATTTTGACTCTAGATAAGCTGAATGAGAAAGGTGATGGATGGCTGGACTCTTGTTCATAAATAGGATGTATAACCACCTAATAGAACACAAACAGGTATTTAAAGGGTACTGAAGGACAGCTTCATCATGATAAACTAAAAGGTCATTTAGAGGCATGACAAGAAAGACACGAGTGCAGAAAAACCAAAGTAATTCAAAGCAGGATAATTACCCTCTCAACACGGGCATCAACATAACCTAATTTTGCTTCATGTCCTAGCCATGAGATTTATATTTTAATGCTATTAAGGGAATATGTAATTCTGTGATGTTTGCAGCCATCTTGTAAAGTAAAAACAAATACACAGGGACTGGGGTCTTAATTGGCCAGCTCCAGTGTTTAGAGTCATTATTTTGTCCATCTGCTTTTCACCCAAACTAAACTCCCAACCACATGAATCATTAATCACTACTTATGTGTCATGTTTTGTCCCTAAATGCTTCAGCAAAACATCAAATTTTCAAAATGTTTAATGGAATTTAGAGTGAGTCAGCAGTTGGAGCAAACTGGAGGGGAGGAAGGAAAGAGAAGAAAACAGGATGGCTAAAAACACATCCCTAATGATTTCTGGGGTCTTAGCTTGCTGGTATTGACAAACCCCTATTTCTGTGATTAGAGGGCAGACAGCATTAGACTGAGAGGATTGTTGGGACTGATGGCCAGTGAATATGCATGACAGAAGATGCTTTGTCTCAGTGAGTTAGTCACAGACATATGAGGAGTGGGCCTGGTTGGGTACCACCACCATGTATTTGAACTGAACTCTGTAATGATCTATTTCCCCTTTTTCTGTAGACAATTCATTGCAAGTCAGACAAACAGGGAGACTAAGGGATCTCACCAGTGAAATGTCATTTCTGATTCTCTCCTGTTTTCTCCAAAAGCATGGTCTGTCCATATTCTGCTTTGTACTTTATTTAATTAGTTTGTCAAAGAGAGAAACACACACTGACAGCAAACAGCTAGCTGGCTGTCAGTGCATTCCAAGCCAATGTATATCGCTGTTTTCCCATCGACTGAATTAACTACACTGCCACAGTCATCTGATTCAGGATAGGAAGAAAACAAAAGCCTTTTCCTATATTTTATTAAACTCATGCATGTAAACTTGATAAGAAGCCAAAGCATCATCTTAAACCGAGCAGTACTTTGCTAACACTGCAGCAGTTAGACTCAAGAATAACACTTTTATTGCCTCCCATAATATTATACAGCCCTAAAATATATTTTAAGGAAGAACCCAGTAGTTTTTCAAAGTTAACTTGAACTGCAGTCAAAATAAATATTTTGAATCAAGATTACTGGATTAGAATTTCTTTTCTAAGCTCGTTAATCTTATCCCGCTGCACTTATAAGCCTTTCTTTACTCACAGAGTATATCTGGAGGGCGGTGCCAGGTTTAGTTCAGGAGCTGACTCGATTATGAGCTTCTGCTTTAAGTCAGCTGCTTATGCGTGAATATTGCTACCTCAGCTTTAACTAATAACCCCGTGCCCAGTTGGTATTTTCTTTATAGAGAAAAAAAAAATCAATCAGAAGTTTTGTAACACTTTTTGAAGCAACATCAATTCTTGGAAGCTCATATCAGCATGCTAAAGCATGGTAAAGACCCAACAATAATACAGAAAAAAACAATTATAAGATGACTCCCTGTCACCAAATCCAACCTGGTTTGATATCCTTGGAATGAGGAGAATAATTTTTATCTGATTCTAGATTTAACAGCAAGCAAATGAAGAGAAGCCAATGTGGGAAAAATGCTTTTTCTTTCTAGTGCCAATACTCTCACAGTAATACTGGAGGCCAAGGTAATGCCATTCAGATCTACTCTTTAAGTCAATACAATTCAATTTTATTTATATGGCCATATATCACAACAACAGTTGCCTCAATGTGCTTTATATTGTAAGGTAAAGACCCTACAATAATACAGAGAAAACCCCAACAATCAGATGACTCCCTGTGACCAAATACTTTAGTGACAGTGGGAAGGAAAAACTCCATTTTAACAGGAAACAATCTCCGTCAGAACCAGGCTTAAGGAGGTTCTGCCCTCTGCCACGAGCAGTCGGGGTGAGGGCAGAGAAACAAAACAAAGACATGCTGTGGAAGAGCCAGAGATTAAAGATAACTAATGATTAAATGCAGAGAGGTGTATAAATGCATAGTGAGTGAAAAAAATGAATGAAGAAGAAACACTATGCATCATGGGAAGCCCCCAGCAACCCAGACCTATTACAGCTTAACTAGGGTCATCTGATCCAGCCCTTACTATATGCTTTGCCAAAAAGGAGTCTTAAGTGTAATCTTAAAAGTAGAGAGGGTGTTTGTCTCACAAATCCAGAATAAGAAAATGCTGAAGGCTCTGCCTCCTGTTTTCCATTTAAGTATCCTAAGAACTACAAGTAAGCCACCAGTCTGAGAGTGAAGTTCTCTATTGGGTGATACGTTACTTTAAGGTCTTTAAAATAAGACAGGGACAGGGACTTATTATTGAAATGACCTGTTTCTAAAATTTTTAGTCCAAAGTACAATTACCTCAGTTTTTTTCTGAATTTAGAAGTAGGAAATCAGATTGGTTTAAATGTATCAAGTTTAATTAGTCCCAAGTCCAGATAAATGGTGTGGGTTGTACCAGGAAGAGTATCTAGTGTTAAATCTTGGCTAAATTTCACCATCAAGAATGAAATTTCCTCTCAGGGCAAGAATGAAATTGGATGTTCTATTAATCTAGGCCCGGTCTAGATTAATAGAACATCCAATTTCATTCTTGCTGGCCAACAGGAGGTTGGTGGTAACAGTAGAGACTTTAAATGTAGAAGAGATGCCAGTAAAGGGGCAAGGCTAGCTGATACAATGGAGAGAAGGAAAGTAGGTATACTGTGTGTGCAAGCGGAAGGGAAGCAAGGTCAGGGGCATTGGAGGTGGATTGAAAATATTCTAGCATGGTGTAGATAGACAGAAATGGAGGCGTATTCTTGAAGGACGACGAGTATTGTGCAGGTGAAGAGAGTGTCACACAGAACATGAATTTGAAGCTGGAAATCAAAGGAGTGATATTAAATATTGTCAGTGCATATGCCCAAAGGTTTGGATGACAGAAGAGATGAGGAAATCCTGGAGTAAGTTTCATATTAGTGATGGGTCGGTCGCGAACGAAATGGCTCTTAGAGCCGGATCTTTGAAGTGAACGATGCGAGCCAGCTCGTGTTTTTTCTTTCTTTCTCCTGCCCTCTCTCTATGAAAAGGGGGGAAAAACCCAAAATGCTTGGACACTGCTAGCACGGGGCTCCCAGACAAACAATACAAATAATATCAGGCTGAGCCTGCCGCGATTTGTTCCCCCGGTTCAAATCACAGACAAACAGTATCCTACAGCTGTTTATGTTTTTAAACCCATTTTGCACAGAGAGGCATTTTTTGAAAAATGTATTGACAGCAATGTTGAATATTATTAAAATGGCCTGCATTTGTATAGCGCTTTACTCAGTCCCTAAGGACCCCAAAGTGCTTAACACTACATTCAGTCATTCACCCATTCACACACACATTCACACACTGGCAATGGCAAGCTACATTGTAGCCACAGCTGCCCTGGGGCGCACTGACAGAGGCGAGCAATGTTGAATATTATTACACAGGAAAAAAACAACTACACGTAAAATAATCACACCGTGACGCCTCTGCCTTTGTAAATGGAGGGACAGTAACTGCGTGTGTATAACCTGAAGATAGTCAGATTAACAGTAACAGGATTTTGTCTCTATCGGCCATTCTGCAATTCATCTCATGTTACAGTAACTACGTTATTATTGTGGTAATGAGCACGGTATCTAGTTATTATGCCGAAATCAGGAACGCGTTAATTGTTACTGGGATTTAGATAGGGTCGTTATTCGTTACTTCGTATGTTGGGTTCGACTTACCTCGGAAATCGGAACACGGACCTGGGAATAATGTCACACTCGAGTAAACGAATGTTAGCCTCCTCAGAGAAATCGGGATTCCAATGTGGCAATACCCTCAAAAACGTTTTTTTGCTAGCCCTCTACAAAAAGAAAATACTACTAAACACTATGCAGCCATAGCTGGACTCGATGGTGATTTTTTTTTATGGGCCGATGTTTTTTTTTTCTTTTTTTTTCCGTAATGGTATAAACAGTGAAAGGTGGTGGATCAGTCAGAGGCTGGCATATGTGTAAAAATAACTCAGTTGTTTGGTGGTGGCTATCGCGGAGCTTCCACAGATTCAGTAACATTAGCAAGTGGATTAGGGAAAGGGGAGGCAGGAGGAGGAGAGACCCGAGGCGGGTCCGAGTGTCAGGTGAACTGAACTTCAGGTAAGAAGTTATGACCTGCAGTCTATCTGGGTCAGAAATAAACCAAGTTTAGGTGTAGTTTATTTTCGTTGTGCTGACTTTTTACAGTCAGTTACAATAACTCGTACTGCGTAATCGCTAATATGACGGAGGTTATATACAGCTGGGTGGGTGCTGTGATGTTACTGATAGTGAACTAATTCATAAGGTTAGTTAGTAGAGTTGCCAACCGTCCTGTAAAAAATGGAATTGTCTCATATTCAGAGAAAATATTACGCGTTTCATATTGAGGCGAAAAGGAACACAGTTTGTCCCGGACTTTAGGTAGAATGAAAAAGACACAAAGCTGAAGTTATTCTGCGTCTTTATGCTGCAGCTGCCTCTTCTTCTCTCGTCCTCTCCCCCTCCCTCTCATGTTGCTACTTCAATCATGAAACTGATCAATGATCAGCTGATCGGCTTTTCTCTCACAAGTCCAGTCTCTCTAGTTTGTTTATCGCCCACTATCGCCCAAGGAAGAGACCAGCGGAGGTCGCGCTAAACAACAGCAGCAAGTTTAAGCTGGTCAGCTGTTGTTAGAATTTATTTAATATTACTTTCTAGTATCAGCTGATGTTTGCTGGAGCCACAGCTGTAAAAGCTGCTGGTCATGATATCGGTTTGGATATGTGATGAGAGGTAAATATAAGAAAAGATAAGATAACCTTTATTAGTTCCACATGTGGGAAATTTGTTTTGTCACAGCAGGAAGTGGACAGTGCACAAGTTTTATAGCAAAAATTTGAATACAATAAGAATAAAATATTGTACACAACTGTACAGAATAGAATAAAAGAAAATACTATATACAATAGAATAAATAGAAAATATACAATAGGATAAAAATAGAATACAAATGCTTTATACAACTGAGTAAAAATACAACTTTGTCAGAAAAATACAACTTGAACAACATGAAGATGAAACCAGGAGATGTCCTTACTGAATCATCAGAGCTGAACAGGTGATGGAGAAACAGGTTTACCTTTTAGGTGACATGGATGAGTTAAAGTTATGAACTGTTTCTGAGAGACAAATAACACCAGGATCCTTTTTTACGTAGCTGACAGCTGGTAACTGTGCAGGGGCGGGTCTAGTGAAGTTCTGCCAGGGGGGCAGGTAGGGCGTTAACAGGGAAAAGGGGCACAAAGAAATACTTTTCTTTCTTATTCTCATTTAAAATGTCTAGTTTTTAATAAATAATTATCTGAATCTTACAACAAACATTTTCATCTCTTGTCAAATGTATAGAAATCCATTATTGTACATAGTAATTTTTTATCAGGGTCCCATCATAATTTCTTCAGAAATAAGTACTGTATATGATGCCAGTATTTTCCCACATTTTCTAGATACTGTACCAGTACTGTGTGTAAAATGCCATCAAAAAGTCAAATAGGTTGTAGTCTTTCTCACCTGTCTTTCTGTCTCCTTTCACTTTATAAAGGTTGCCATGTTAGAAAAAATATTTTGCCCTGTCATGCTGTTAATGTATGTGGTAAATAAATAGTTTATGAAAATATCACTAAATCTGTCATTTATTATTTTTAATATTCAGTAATGATCATGTCTAACCTCTAGTCTTCTCTGTCTTAATTTCACGTTTCCACCATGTGTTGTAGATAGTTCAGGAGGTTAAATCGACCAAGCAGTCTTTGGGTTCCGGCTAAGTACTGTTTAGAATACCAGGATAGGGAGGATGGTGCAGGTTTAAGTTTATTAGATTGATACATATATAACAACAAGACAGTGTGCATCACTGTCACAACAGTGTTTATTTTCATTCAAAGGCTTTATGATTTTTCCCTATAATGGTGGGCCGGTCTCTAGTTAAAATGCCTGGGCCGATTTTTTGTCCCAGTCCAGCCCTAATCTGTAGTCTGGAGTTGTCTACATCTTCCTACTCGGAAGGCAGAATTTCCAAGTTCTGAGTACAATCGAAAGCACCACGACTGCAGTTTCCCTGTTGGATGTATTAATGTGTTGCTTCCCTAACTGGATACCCAGCAAGGATGCCAGTCTTCTAGCTTGCTTACATGTTAGCACGATCTTGCCACAAGTGCACTGTGCACCTACCAACAGAAAGGAAAAAATAATGTGCATATTTCCACGAGAGAAATCCCACGCCTGGACCGTCGTCAACTGCTGCCATGATTCTAGCCTACGTCACAGCATCAATTCAATTCAATTCAATTATTTTATTTATATAGCGCCAAATCACAACAAAAGTCGCCTCAAGGCGCTTCATAGATACAGAGAAAAACCCAACAATCATATGACCCCCTATGAGCAAGCACTTTGGCGACAGTGGGAAGGAAAAACTCCCTTTTAACAGGAAGAAACCTCCGGCAGAACCAGGCTCAGGGAGGGGCGGCCATCTGCTGCGACCGGTTGGGGTGAGAGAAGGAAGACAGGATAAAGACATGCTGTGGAAGAGAGACAGAGGTTAATAACAGATATGATTCAATGCAGAGAGCCCCCTGCAGCCTACATCTATTGCAGCATAACTAAGGGAGGATTCAGGGTCACCTGGTCCAGCCCTAACTATATGCTTTAGCAAAAAGGAAAGTTTTAAGCCTAATCTTGAAAGTAGAGATAGTGTCTGTCTCCTGAATCCAAACTGGAAGCTGGTTCCACAGAAGAGGGGCCTGAAAACTGAAGGCTCTGCCTCCCATTCTACTTTTAAATACTCTAGGAACAACAAGTAGGC
The DNA here is from genome assembly GCF_018398535.1 of Haplochromis burtoni. Lineage (NCBI taxonomy): Eukaryota > Metazoa > Chordata > Actinopteri > Cichliformes > Cichlidae > Haplochromis > Haplochromis burtoni. Next base: position 539,339 of record NW_024582715.1, read on the forward strand.
CTGCAGAGCGAGAGCGAAGTGCTCTAATAGGGTGATATGGTACTACAAGGTCATTAAGATAAGATGGGGCCTGATTATTTAAGACCTTGTATGTGAGGAGCAGGATTTTGAATTCAATTCTGGATTTAACAGGAAGCCAATGAAGGGAAGCCAAAACAGGAGAAATATGCTCTCTCTTTCTAGTCCCTGTCAGGACTCTTGCTGCAGCATTTTGGATTAGTTGAAGGCTTTTCAGCGAGTTTTTTGGACATCCTGATAATAATGAATTACAGTAGTCCAGCCTGGAAGTAATAAATGCATGAACTAGTTTTTCAGCGTCACTCTGAGACAGGATATTTCTAATTTTAGAGATGTTGCGCAAATGGAAGAACGCAGTCTTACATATTTGTTTAATATTCATTCATTCATTCATTCATTTATTTGTTCATTTTCAGGCACAACAAATACCTATATTGAACATAAAATGCACAAAACAAAAAACAAAAATTGCCTGTTTAATATGTGCGTTGAAGGACATGTCCTGGTCAAAAATGACTCCAAGGTTCCTCACCGCGTTACTGGAGGCCAAGGTAATGCCATCCAGAGTAAGAATCTGGTTAGATACCATATTTCTAAGATTTTCAGGGCCGAGTACAATAACCTCAGTTTTATCTGAATTAAGAAGCAGAAAGTTAGCGGCCATCCAGGTCTTTATGTCTTTAAGACATTCCTGCAGTTTAACTAATTGGTGTGTGTTATCTGGCTTCATGGACAGATAGAGCTGGGTGTCATCTGCATAGCAGTGAAAATGTATGCTATGTCTTCTAATGATGCTGCCTAAGGGAAGCATGTATAATGTAAACAGAATTGGTCCTAGCACTGAACCCTGTGGAACTCCATAATTAACCTCAGTGTGTGAAGAGGACTCTCCATTTACATGCACAAACTGGAGTCTATTAGATAGATATGATACAAACCACTGCAGGCAGTACCTGTAATACCTACAGCATGTTCTAATCGCTCTAATAGGATATTATGGTCGACAGTATCGAATGCTGCACTGAGGTCTAGCAGGACAAGCACAGAGATGAGTCCACTGTCAGAGGCCATAAGAAGATCATTTGTAACCTTCACTAAAGCTGTTTCTGTGCTGTGATGAGCTCTGAAACCTGACTGAAACTCTTCAAATAAACCATTCCTCTGCAGATGATCTGTTAGCTGTTTGACAACTACTCTTTCAAGGATGTTTGATATGAAAGGAAGGTTGGAGATTGGCCTATAATTAGCTAAGACTGCTGGGTCTAGAGATGCTTTTTGAGTAAAGGTTTAACTACAGCCAGCTTGAAGGCCTGTGGTACATAGCCGATCATTAGAGATAGGTTGATCATATTTAAGATCGAAGAATTAATTAATGGCAGGACTTCTTTGAGCAGTTTTGTAGGAATGGGGTCTAAAAGACACGTTGATGGTTTGGAGGAAGTAATTATTGAAGTTAACTCAGAAAGATCAATTGGAGAAAAAGAGTCTAACTTAACATCAATGGTACTAAGAGTAGCTGTAGATAATATTACATCTGTGGGATGATTATTGGTAATTTTTTCTCTAATGATAAAAATTTTATTTGTGAAGAAGTTCATGAAGTCATTACTAGTTAACGTTAAAGGGATGGTTGGCTCAAAAGAGCTCTGACTGTTTGTCAGCCTGGCTACAGTGCTGAAGAGAAACCTGGGGTTGTTCTTATTTTCTTCAATCAGTGATGAATAGTAAGATGTTCTGGCTTTGCCG
>NW_024582715.1:547195-561342 GCF_018398535.1 Haplochromis burtoni
AAGAGAATTCTGAGTAAAATCAAAGTTACTTTCCCTAGTAACTAGTTACTTTGAAAGTAACGAGTAACTTGAAGTAACTGAGTTACTTTTGATAGAAGTAACTAGTAATGTAACAATGTTACTAATTTAAAGTAACTTACCCAACACTGGCAACCACACAAACCACCTGTATGCAATTTGTTGCATGTGTCTGCTAGTTAATTTTACAAACTGAAAAGTTAAATCTTAACCGTAATCCAAAACTTCAGAGTCAATTTTGAGTCATAAATTTCAAGTTGTTATACATCGATACAACTATATATCCTAAATTTTAATAATATGTATGCATTAATTCCATAGCAACTACATAAATTCCAAAATAATTTAAAAAACGACATAAATTCCAACAAACTAAATAAAAATAATAGAAAATTGTTCTATGATTTTTTTTTTTAAAGAGGTATGTCCCTCAAAACTGTATTTGCAAGAAAGTTGCACAAAATAGTTTCCAGCCACTGGAAATTTATTTTGAGTGTCTTCATAGTTTTATTTTTGAGATTTTTATATATACTGAAGGAAAACCAAAAATAAATATTGTAATGCAAATTTGCAAAAAAACGGCATGTGCATGAAAATAAACAATGAGGAGGGGTCATTCCGGCATGGCTCACTGTGCAGCTTTACCTTCTCCTGCTCAGGCCTGAAACACGTTTGGGGAGATTGTTGTGGTCTGAATTAGATTTTTTTTTTTTTTTTGCTTGGATTGGTTAGCCACACTCAGGGACTCTCTTCTCAGTTTAGCTATGGGTCAGAAAAGCTAGGAACCTGCCCATTTCTCCATGTGTTCAGTCACATACTCCCCACTCTGACCTGTCCTATTGCAGCTCAAAATCCCATTCTCAGCTCAGCAGTAATTGTTCATCTAGCTAGCACTGGCTTGTGATATAGCCTTCATTCCAAAATATGTGTGCAAATGACCCATTTTACTGTAGCAGAGAAGCTACATTAATTTCTATGGGTTCAAAATTATGTCCCCAGCAAGTCGAGGTGCAAGTGGTTTCATAACTTACTTTATTATTCTTAACAATAAGGTAATCCAGTCCCAATATGGGTTGCCCACAGGACTGTACACTTTCAGCAGTGACTCAAAAACCTGTTTTTGGGTTATCTAAATTTTTATTGAAGTAAGGACTTTAAATATATACTCTAAAAAACAGTGTTTGTAGCTACAGCTGACTGGTACGTAAACTAATGATACAGAGAAGTGGATCGCTGGATTTCTTTTCCATTTTTATCCTCTCTTGTCCTTACCTGGGAATGTCCCTTTCCAATACTTCACTGACACTTCAAATTGAGTGTCACTCAGAATGTAAGTGTAATGTAAGCTCTAACAGGATAGAGGAGGGAGTAGTGAATACTTAGGATTTCTTTTTTTTTTTAATCACATCTGTAATTCCTCACATGAATGAAGTCTGTTTCCATATTGCTTTCTGGTGAAGGTGGTATAACCTGAAAACACATGCAGACATTTACAATAAGGACATTGGAAAACAAGCTATATCTAATAAAAATGAATGTTTGGGTTCCAGCAGGAAATGCTGGGCCTATCTTGAATCTTAACAGTTGGACTGTTTTGGACCACATGAAGAGAAATACTGAGTTAAAATGACCTTTGCTCCTTTGGAGATGTGATTTTTATTTATTTGATTCAGATCAACTTCCATCACCTTTAGTAAATTTAGTAGGATGCAGTGCTTAAGCCAGACCTTCCCAAAGTGTGGGGCCCGCCCCCTAGGGGGGATGCAGAGCCATTGCAGGGGGGCGCGGTATGAAAAGGGGGGAAAAAAACCAAAATGCTTGGACACTGCTAGCACGGGGCTCCCAGACAAACGCAAAGCAGGAGATGAAGCATCGCTGAATATGTTTCCAAACCAACTTCATTCTAAGCCAAAGACTAGAAAATATAGTGAAGCATATCTTCCCTTTGGCTTCACCTGCACAAGTGCCAAGGTAGGTCTCCCCTGCAGAATTGGTTTTCCCTGCATTGGGAGCAGCGCTGGGCTCTTCAAATCACGGGCAAACAGAATCCTGCATTCTTGATTTTTAGTTAACAAACACTTCTCATAATGACTAACTACTCCTGACATTTTGGAGATGTTAGCTCTTTATACACGATTTGTTCCCCCTGTCTAAATCACGGTCAAACAGTATCCCACAGCTGTTTATGTTTTTAACCCCATTTTGCACAGAGAGGCATTTTTTGAAAAATGTATTGACAGCAATGTTGAATATTATTACACAGGAAAAAAACAACTACAGGGAGTGCAGAATTATTAGGCAAGTTGTATTTTTGAGGAATAATTTTATTATTGAACAACAACCATGTTCTCAATGAACCCAAAAAACTCATTAATATCAAAGCTGAATGTTTTTGGAAGTAGTTTTTAGTTTGTTTTTAGTTTTAGCTATTTTAGGGGGATATCTGTGTGTGCAGGTGACTATTACTGTGCATAATTATTAGGCAACTTAACAAAAAACAAATATATACCCATTTCAATTATTTATTTTTACCAGTGAAACCAATATAACATCTCCACATTCACAAATATACATTTCTGACATTCAAAAACAAAACAAAAACAAATCAGCGACCAATATAGCCACCTTTCTTTGCAAGGACACTCAAAAGCCTGCCATCCATGGATTCTGTCAGTGTTTTGATCTGTTCACCATCAACATTGCGTGCAGCAGCAACCACAGCCTCCCAGACACTGTTCAGAGAGGTGTACTGTTTTCCCTCCTTGTAAATCTCACATTTGATGATGGACCACAGGTTCTCAATGGGGTTCAGATCAGGTGAACAAGGTGGCCATGTCATTAGTTTTTCTTCTTTTATACCCTTTCTTGCCAGCCACGCTGTGGAGTACTTGGACGCGTGTGATGGAGCATTGTCCTGCATGAAAATCATGTTTTTCTTGAAGGATGCAGACTTCTTCCTGTACCACTGCTTGAAGAAGGTGTCTTCCAGAAACTGGCAGTAGGACTGGGAGTTGAGCTTGACTCCATCCTCAACCCGAAAAGGCCCCACAAGCTCATCTTTGATGATACCAGCCCAAACCAGTACTCCACCTCCACCTTGCTGGCGTCTGAGTGGGACTGGAGCTCTCTGCCCTTTACCAATCCAGCCACGGGCCCATCCATCTGGCCCATCAAGACTCACTCTCATTTCATCAGTCCATAAAACCTTAGAAAAACCAGTCTTGAGATATTTCTTGGCCCAGTCTTGACGTTTCAGCTTGTGTGTCTTGTTCAGTGGTGGTCGTGCTTCAGCTGTTCATACCTTGGCATGCCATTTGCACCTTGTCTTTTGACTCCAGTGATGTGCAGTTATAATATGCGCCCTTGGTTTTTCCACACGCTTCTTGCGACCCTGTTGACTATTTTGAATGAAACGCTTGATTGTTCGATGATCACGCTTCAGAAGCTTTGCAATTTTGAGACTGCTGCATCCCTCTGCAAGATATCTCACTATTTTGACTTTTCTGAGCCTGTCAAGTCCTTCTTTTGACCCATTTTGCCAAAGGAAAGGACGTTGCCTAATAATTATGCACACCTGATATAGGGTGTTGATGTCATTAGACCACACCCCTTCTCATTACAGAGATGCACATCACCTAATATGCTTAATTGGTAGTAGGCTTTCGAGCCTATACAGCTTGGAGTAAGACAACATGCATGAAGAGGATGATGTGGACAAAATACTCATTTGCCTAATAATTCTGCACTCCCTGTATATGTAAAATAATCACACCGTGACGCCTCTGCCTTTGTAAATGGAGGGACAGTAAATGCGTGTGTATATGTAAGCTGATGTAACCTGAAGATACTCAGATTAACAGTATTTTGTCTCTATCTGCCATTCTGCAATTCATCTCATGTAAACAATATCGTGGCGCACAGTGTGATGTGAAAAAAGGCACATAAATTTGACGTTGCGTGACGAACTCCATATTCCTTGTCCACACATAAACGCAAAAAAGGAGTTTTAAAAAAAATCTCAGATTTTGCACTGAGATCATGTGGAAGGATGTCAGGGTAGAGAGTCTGGCCTTCTCACAATAAGATACATAACACATAGGAGAACAAAAAAAACCCAAACAGATGTTGGCACAGAACATAAGAGACTCTTCCATAGGTTTGTCCACTTCACTTCCAGCAGCACACTTGTCCATCTTTGAAGAACACCCCCCAAAAAACAGCATAAGTAAGGCATAGTCCTTCATATTGTTGAACAAAGCTTCTTCTTCATGAGTGAAATGAAAAATATAACCAACTTCTTCGTAATTTAGTTTGAGAGACAGAGGTGCCTACTTTAATGATGGCAAGGCACACATTTGAGTTTAAGATAAGAAGAACTTTATTTATCCCGAGGGAAATTCTTTGCTCAATGGTCTGTATTTGTATAGCGCTTTACTCAGTCCCTAAGGACCCCAAAGCGCTTTACACATTCAGTCATTCACACCCTGGCAATGGCAGCTACATTGTAGCCACTGCTGCCCTGGGGCGCACTGACAGAGGCGAGACTGCCAGACACTGGCGCCACCAGCTGACCACCACCAGGAGGCAGCCAGGGATCGAACCACCAACCTTCTGATTAGTGGCTGACCTGCTCTGCCACCTGATCTACCGCCACCCCTATGCTTCCTAAACAGCATGTGTGTGACACATGCTGTTTAGTAAAAAAAACACTAAAGAAGAGAGATGAAACATAAAGTTGCATTTGAGCTCAAAATTTAAGGCCATTACACACAGGCCGCATTGCAATGTAGGTACAAGGAATTAGGGTTGGGTGATTGAACGAATATATCGACTATCGTTTTTACAAGGACAATATATTTATTTATTTGCCCATGAGTAAGTTTGCTATTAATGATGGAGCTAATAGAAGCAGTCAACAGAAAAAAAATAATAGCGCTGTTTTAACAGCACCCTCTTTCATCTGTGACCAAACGGACCCTCCTCAGAGTGCGCCCAAATGCTTGTTGATGGAGCTGCCAAAGCTGGTGATAGCCTAGCATACTCAGCCGGATGGTGGACACGCACGTGCTAATGTAAGTTAGCCGTGTTTGAGTACTTTGCTCATACAATACGTCAGCACAAGCAGCACACTGCTTTGGTTACATCCTTAGGTTTACCTCTTTCATCTGGTTTAAAGCCAAAGAAATCACAAGTTGGCGACTTTATATTTTTTTAGTGCTGCACGCGTTTAAGCTGCGTTAACGCTGACAGCGTTTTATGGGGTGTTTTTTTGGAAACTAGTTCGTCCATGTTTGGACTTCTCCTGTGTTGTAAACACGCAAATAATTCCGTGCATGATTACATAGCCCTGCCCATCAAAAAGTATGCCCATCTGCGATTGTTGGACTGACGATTGCCAGTTGGAAAATTTTTGCATAGCGCCGAACCCTACAAGGAAACAGATTCAGTTAAAAGGATCATGAGTCCTTTAAAGAGCCATTATCTACTTCCAACCCATACACTCCCACATAGGGCTGGGTGTGTCTATACCTTGTAAAGCACTTTGTGATCTCTTATCTAGAAATGTGCTATATAAATAAAATTTTACTTTTTTTTTTTACTTATCGTCACTGATTTCTAGAATCGATTCGATTCCGATTCACAAGGTCCCAAAACGATTCGATCCACGATTCGATTCAATTTGAATCTGGGAAATTTTGCCTCAGACAGTCAGAAATATTAGAATTCAGATCAGTACATTTACATATTTTTGTATCTATAAAAAGGAAGCCGACACTTTCCAGACTTTATCAAAGGTGTGAGTGTCACAGCAGAGGCCTTTGTGTCAAAGTAGCTGAAGATAAAACAGAAAAACATGAAGGTTATTTTCCTGGCCTGGGATTTTATAAAAATATTCTGCAGTACATCAAAAACGAAAGAAAATCATTAATCAACATATGAACGTTACCTCTGAAGTTACAGAGGTTTTATTAGAGACACGGCGTTTTGCATTTTGTATAATTTTAAAAAGTTTCAATTTGTTCAGAAGCCTGTTGAACGGCAGAAATTAGGTTTTCTTTTCGGAAGTAAGTAAAAGGAAAAAAAAACATTGGCCAACAGCCTGTAAACAACGTTAGACTTGTGCGTAACAAGCAAGCGAATAATGCAGAAAACAGATTTCGGGGATAGACAGGAAACTGTTCTTGAAGTACACTGAGAAAGAGAGAGAGAGAGAGTGAGAGAGAGAGCTGTGCATGAAGTGTGATTTTATCGTGTTGGAAGCAAAACAGCAAAAGTCAGAGTGAATCCATGACGATGTTTATGTGAAGCGTCGTTTGGATCTTCTTTTGCTGCTGGTTCGGTCAATATTGTTTGGAGAGAGATAAAACTAACAGCTTTAGAATCAGCGCAAAAAGGGCGTGAACACAAAGCGCGGACCCGCCGAAACATCAGAATCAGCGAGCTGTGAGAAAGGCGACGTCTCACTGATTCTGATCCGCGGGTCCGCGCTGTGTGTTTACGTCTTTGTGCAGAAGCCGTGTACCTGCTCTCATTTACTGTTTTAAATGTTTGGTGGTTGTTGACATTTTGTGACCTTTCACCTGAGATTCTGGAATTTTGGGCAAAATACATTTATATAAAAAAATCTATTCAGGATTTTAATGAATCGATATCACGTTATCCAAGCCAGAATCGATTTTAATCGATGAATCGATTATTAAAACCCGCCCCTACTCCCACAGCAGTTTTCACTTATTTCAGTGTGACAGTATGTTGAAAAGGCCGTCCTTGCAAACTTTTACATTATACTTTGCATGATGTTTGGAAACAACCTAAGGTAATAATGCCACGCTTAACTTCCAACGACAGCAGACTCTAATCATTCAGAAATTTAATATTTAATAATTTGCGTGTCAAAAATGGCTTAATAAGTGACACTGAAGTTCCCCCTGGCTGTACAGTATAGGATATCCAGTATGTCATGATTTATTCAAGCTAGCCACCAGCAAGCAGGATGATGAACCAATCATGAAGGCACAAGTGCACTGCACACTCCCACTATGTGTTTTCTGATGGGCTTGCTTTGATCTCATTTTATACTGCCACATTCTCACATCACAAGTTAAAAGTTTACTGAGCATTTTAGAGTAGAGAAAGGAGTTCTTCCATATGATGAAAGTCCATCAGTCATTTTCATTGAGCCTCCAGCCACAGTGACAGCACTTCGTTTCCCTGTTTTATCTTGCATTTAATAACTTCCCAGCATCAGCATGTGGTGCTTGGTAGAGACACAGATACTAGTGTAGAGGTAGGTAGAGGGATGAAGAGGACTCTAGAGGAATGCTCAGCAGCTCTGTTCTCCTGTGTGGCGTAGGCAAGGAGGGAAGGACTCAAATGTATGTTTGTCTCTTTGAAAATTATAATTATAATAAAAAATACCTATTGATCTTCACTGCTAGAATTTCAGAAAGGATTTCAGAGGGGATGGGCAAGACACAGGCACTGGCTTCAGAGAATAATACTCCTGCTATTGAAACCTGAAGGCCCTTTTTTTGCTCTGGTCATGTGATTGAAGTCTGATCCTCTGTAGGCTAAGACTAACAATAACATTTTACCAAGTGTCCAGTTCCTCCGTTTGTTTCCGGCTGACAACAGTGGCTGTAGAGGTCGTTCATCAGTTTTCTTAAGCATCTGATGGATGGAGGCAATCCCAGCTTTTATAGTGTGAGGTGTATGTGAGTATTTTGTTTTGCCTGGTTTTGTCAAGAATGCATAACAAAATGTCTCTAATCTACAGTAAGTAAGTACATTTGTTTATATATAATGCTTTAAGTGCTTTTACAGGGAAAACAATAACAACCTGCAAAAAAAAAAAAATCCTCAGTAGAATAATTACTCGATGGTGTTTGACTGCTAGAAATTAAAAGACATATACTGGGATTTCCTTTGTAAAGAACTACAGTAAAATCTAATTTAAGGTTAATTTAAATATCAGTTTCCTGGGAAAACACTGGCTTGGTATGACTTTTACCGCACTTTTACTTTTTTATGAATTATCAATAAATCATTTATATTCAGTATTTTCATTTTAATAATATTGTGAATAGAAAGGATGAAACAAATATAGACAGAAATAGTCAAATTTAACAAAATATTTGTGAGGTCAAACTAAAAAGGTTTAAAGAACAAAGCTTTTTAAATATCCAAGTCTTTCAATCAGGCCTGTCCATCTTCTTGGATAGCTGCTATTTTTCCAGGGTTGCTTCTTTGAAAGTCCCATTCTGCCAACTTGCATAGAGCACTATACATAGTCCAATTTCCAAGCCCAAAGGTAATTCATTAGGTGTGGACCAAAACTTGGTCATTTGTGGAGTCTGAGTATGTGAAGATTGCTTTCAAGTCTTTTTGGACCAGTTTCCAACTTTTCTTTGTGTTGTCAGCTTTGGGTTCATATGTAAATATTAAATACTGTATTTCTGTCTGGGGGTTGGGACTTGTGTCATTGTTAACTGGTGATTATGAGACAGTGCATTTCAGCTCATGCTAATGCAAAAATAATATATTCATTATAGTCTAACAAATTACTTTCTCCAGCAAGTAATGCAGCATATTGCATTTAACAGTAATATCTCATGTGTAATGCACTGGTTTTTATGAGTGACCCCAACACTGGTGATCACTTATTGCTAATTGCTTATTTTAAAATGAAATAAAGTTTAACCTTTTCATGCATTTTCCACCAGTCATTTTCATTGTGCTTTTTTTTTGAATATAATAACTACGATCTTGTCACTTGACAATTTAGTCTCCATGTTTCTGCTCATTGTTATATATGTCTGCTAACCTGTTTCCTCTGTCTGATGTTTCTCCAGTCTTTTGTGTTTTGCTCTGTCGGAATGTAGTAAAAACATTTGCAGAAAATTCTTTTGTAATTAAAGTCATTAAATTTCTTTGTGGATATTTTTGTGGGCAAATGTGATTTTGGAATATTTTACAGTACAGTACAGTATTTTACAGAGTCCCTTGGTAACTGTTTTTATTTCCTTTGATAAAACTGGAGTTCTTTGTGTTAGCAGCATTGTTACTTATGTCTTCTATCTGAGGTCACACATCCATGTTACATTCCCTCTGCAGTTTTCACTTACTTGTCAGCATGACAGTACATTGTGCAGGCCATGCTTACAAACCTTTACATCACCCTTCCTGCTTTGCATGAAGTGGGTTTCCATGGTGTGATGTATGTGCATTGAAAATACAGATTTCTTGCAATTTGGTTTTGTTTACATGCTGAAATAAAAAATATGACGTTAAAGAATCACCATTTTGACACACTGTATGAGATGTAGCACACAATGCAGAGGCACAAACACAAAGGGACAACATGTGCAAAAGATTTTAACCAAAGTTGAGTTAAAGTTCTCATTTGTAGGTCATTCACAGAACTTTTTAATTCGACCTCTTACAATGAAATTAAATATCTGATAATTATAAAGAACATGTGGGAGAAACTTTGCTGTCCTGCATGAGTTTGCAGGTTTCCCTGTTCAGTTCTCTTAGAGGCATGGAACTCATGGATTTCACTTGATCTCTGGTTAGAAAATCTTCTAATCACTGGCCTGCAGTAGTTATGGACCTAGTCTCCTCCAGGTTGTTAAAAGGTTGTTCAGGCACTGGCACATTCCGGCTCACTGTTGTATTTTGTTTTGTGTATTGTTCCTAGTACAGTAACAATTCCTGTTTCTCAGATACTTATTTCCTGCCAGCCATTCCTGCAGAAACTCATCAGCCTCCTCACACTCCATCAGTCCACCAGACCACCTCAGGCTCCAACTCCTCTGCCTCGAACTTTTCTCATTAAGTTAAAGATAAACTAAGATTGATTTACCAAGCTTAATTCATTTAACTTTAATACATATAGTGCAGAAAGACACAGTCAGCCAGGTGGGAATCGACCTGCCATGCCAAATTTGTGCCCATGTGGTATGTTCCTTAGCCCGTCAGCTTGTAGCACTGTAAATGCTTCTGCTGGCTGCAAGTTGTGTTTAACTTTTAATTATAATTAGGTTAATTTACATGTTATATTATCCTGTTTTTGCAGCCCTACTTCAATATTTAGTTTGTTCTTGCTGACAAAATCAGCAGTGTTGCTGCACTGGAAACAGACATGACTCTGAGACACCGAAATATATTATAAATGACTTGTAATTAAAAAGTAATTTCAAATTCAAATTTTAATCTCATATTTCATTCATATTCACCATAAATTTTTGAATGAGAGAGTTGGGCCACTTGTTGGTTCCGTTTCTCAGGGTTTCAGGCGATGCATCGCCCGGTCCTTCAATTAAACCAAACAGAAGCCAAAACACTGAAGGCTTCTGTCTGTCCCAGTCCATCTGTGCTTCTGTCCCGATCCTTCTCTCTCTGTTTTGGCTTTCATTCTTGTTCTCTCATCAATATAATTTGTGTTGGTAATTGCTAGAGTTGGATATCTCAAGACCACTTTTACATGGTCTTGGTCTCGTCTTGGTCTCAACGGACTTTTGTCTTGGTCTTATCTTGGTCTCGACTGACTTTGGTCTCGCTGTCTCGGTCTCGCTGTCTCGGTCTTGCGTTCTCAAATCGACATAGTGTTCGGGAGATTTGGAGTCAACCATCAGCGGAGCGGGGGGGTGGCTTACTGGGCTTAAGCCCGGGTCATTTTTTCAGAAGCATGGGGTCTTTTGGAGTGTAATTTGTTAGTTACATGCCTGACTGACAACTATATAAAACAAAAACAACACACGAAGCACAGAGCGCACCGTTGTAAATTCCCCCTAATTTTGGTATGATCCGAGCTCAGGCACTTGGCGACTGAGTGCAGGGGGGAGAAGCTGCTGCCTGCGAGTTTGCTGAGGATAGAGGAGAGCTTAAGTTTGACAAGGTACAAAAGTAAATCATTCGTACTGTACAAATAATGTAAATATGATGGTGTATCACAAAAGGTTGATATCAAACTGATCACTTGGTTGCGTTACTTGCTCTTCGAGTGAATCAACAAATGGATAAATAAAAAGCCGAACAGCAATGCTGATTTTTAGAGAGTCTTAGCTTACATTTCATATTTTCAGTTGTTTCCCTCCACGGCTAAACAAAATCTCTAAATCGGTTTCAATTGTGTACTGATGAACACAACAACGGACATAAGGAGCTTCTTTCAAAGAAAAAACTCAGGTAGATGTTATTTTATATATTATGCTTTGGATGTTGTTCAGTATATCTATGCAAAACAAGAGGAATTTCAATACAAAGCAGTTGAAACCAGATATTTACACTTTAGGGAGAAAATATAAAAAAAACTTTTTTTTTACTGTTAAACATCAATTTGATTTGGATAAATAAATATTGAAATATCTTTTGAATTAGTTAAATGTCAGAATAAAAAGAGGGAGCTGTCTATTTTAATCACTTTTATCAAATTTAGGAGTACATATACACTAAGTTTATTGTTAATTAATAAGAAACTCCAGACGATTCCATTCTGAGCTGAAGAAGCTTCTGATAGGTTAGTAGAGTCCATGTGAGTAAACTGGTGGCACAGCTGTGGATGCATATAAGGCAAAACACACTGTATGTTTCTTTGAAATGGGAAAAATCCTGAGATGTCAACCAAAACACCAGGAGAAGGACTGTGGAGCTCCATAAGTGTGGCTCAAGTTTGAATACAATTTGGTGCCATTTGCAATTAAGAAATACAGATAGTTTCTCTCTTTACTCTTAAAGTTAACAAATGTGTTTTTTAAATTTATAAATCTAAAAAAATAAACATTTAGTCTGATTTGATGTTACAATTAAAAAAGTGTTTTTATCTGAAGAGTTTGTAAATATCTGGTTTCAACTGTATATTTGATGATTGTCAGCACAAAGAGAGAGAGAGGAGCAGAGAGGGAGAGAGAGCAGGTGAGACACACATGTTAGTCAAACGGTTGTTTACCAAAACTCATCAGAACATGTATCTAGTGCCTAGTGTAACTTTTTAGATACCATTTGTTACTTTTCAAATTCTATATTTATTAAGTTTTGCAGGCTTGTTTGCACAACAAGGCTAAATAATTATATAAACTTTTCTCAATCTAAATAGTGTACTTTGGTAGAATTAAAAAACAAGTGTAATGCAGGTTTATGATGATTTTTAGTGCTACTATCATCTAGTTCTGGTTCTGTTTTGGTTAAGTCCTCAGTAGTCCTGATTTTGAACTGTTGTAGTCCTGTTTTAATTCTGGATCAGTTCTGGGTCTGGTTGAATTGGGGTTTAGTCCTCGTGTCTTGATACAGGCTCAACTTTGTTCTGCCTCGCTGCTTAATTAAAAAACTAGTTTAAGGTGTCCTGCATATGTGATATAATTTTTTTTCCTATATGAAGTCATTCCTTTTTGAACAAAACTCAAAACAGAGCCTAATAATCTTTCAGTCATTTCTACCCTCACTTAATTCCCCTTTGCTGCTCAGCTCTCACACAGTGGCTCAGCTATGCTCCAATCCCTCCATATTGTGGCCAATCACATGCGAGGATATAGGATAATATCATTATGTGAAAAACAGAGAGGGTGAGAGACGCGACAGTCAAGTGGAGCATCCGTCTGTCCTCTCAGTAAGTGAGTGAGACAGTAGACAGCGGTGAGGAGGGCTGTGCATAAGCAAAAACACATAAATAAGCCTGACACCCGTAAACGAAGCAGCATCTGGCTGCAGTTTAAAGACTTTTTTTGTCTCGGTCTTGGTCTCGTCTCGACTTGGTCTTGGTCTTGTCTTGGTCTCGATACCCTCTGGTCTTGGTCTTGTCTTGGTGTTGGATTAGGCGGTCTTGACCACAAGTCTAGTAATTGCATATAAATAACAATCAGCAAAACAGGTAATTTAGAAAATGTGTCCGCATGACATTTCAGAACATTTTAGCCCCTTGATAATAAAAAAAATTTCATTTAAGAAACTCAAACGAGGCTTGTAGTGTTATAGTCATAGAACCTGACCTTTGGCCTCGATTGACTTCTCCCTAAACCCAGGTTATGGTGAATACCTAATAATCTAATAACTTACTGTTGGAACTCCACAAAGATAACACTTTTCAAAGATAGCAATAAAAACTTGTCACAATGTGAAACAACAACAGTGCCCAGATTTGGTCCATGGTACATAAAATATAAACTAGGGTTACACAACTAATCACATTTTATTCCTCATCTCAACTTTAGCATCTCACACTTAAATGAACATGATCGAGAACTGTTTTAAATGCCAGTAGATAACAAAGAAACCACAAATTAAGACTATTCTTGATGAAATTATCTGTGTTTTTTCTAAACAAGTGTGGACAGAGATGTCTGATGTTGTTCCTGGGATCTGCTAGAGCCACTTGCCTAGCCTAGCCAGAACAGCAGTGGGGACGAGCCATCTTCTTGGTAAAACATGCACTTGATGGTGACTTGTGGAATTGGCTTGAAGTTGGCCTCTAGTGTTATACGCCACATTACCATGGAGTTCCTAATGAAGGCTCTTAGGGTCGATCTTTTATATTTTTAGGCCTAACATAGCAATTGTGTTGTTCCTCGTAATGCCATCCATCCATCCATCCATCCATTCCTCGTAATGATAGAGTTTTATTTTAATAGAACTACATTATATTTTCAAATGCATTCCAGTATCCTTATAATCAAAAGATAAAGATTTTGACTTTGAACATCTCTCATAATCTACAAATTTGTCAGGTTTGGGATTGACTGATTGACTTTTTTTTATTGTTTACACAGAATTCAAGTTGGAGGTGCCACATGTTTGCTTTATGGCATGGTTGGCCTTAGTTGTAGAGGTTTCAATTATATCCTTCTATTTCTTGTCTTTTAACTAAGGTGCCACTGTAACAGGGTCATAAATCACATTGTTGTAATTACACAAAATGTATTCTAAACCCCCAAACTGCTCCTATCATACCTGACTTTTAGGACCTCCAAGCCTGTAGTTATGTTCATTATCAGTTAGAGCCCCTCCTTATTCTTTTCTTCTTCTTCTTTGGTGCAATCCTATAAATACAGTGTACCCCTTTTGCCTCTCCCCTTTTCTACAATTCCCCTGTGGGAGAGGTGGGTGTCATTTCTTTCCAACACTTTAAAACACAC